>NW_027458059.1:330000-427500 GCF_050624435.1 Tenrec ecaudatus
GTTTATAATTATTTGTCTGTTGCCTTCATTGTAAATGACGCTGAGAGTTCAGATTCTAGATAAAGCATCAGAATGTCACTGCCACCCAAAATAGTTGTTCTTAGTGTTAGTTGGTGCCCAATCAATCCCTGCCCATCCACTCACTTGCTGCCACTGAGTCAATTCTGACTCATGGCAGCAGAGTATACTTGCCCTGGTAGGTTTCTGAGACTATACATCTGTACAGTAGAAAGCTTCAGCTTTCTCTCTCAGAGCAGCTGGTAGGATTGAACTGCTGACCTTATGGCTAGCAGGACAATATGTTACCAGGGATCCTTTTCAAGACTGTGCCCTTTCAGAAACAGATCACCAGGCCTGCTTTCCTAGGAACCGGTGGGTGGGTTTGAAGCATCAACCTTTTGGTTAATATGCAAGTGCTTAACAAATGGGCTTTATCCTGGTTTGGAAAACCTAAGTCACTGGTCTTTTGCCTAAAGAGTCACTTTCAATGGCCCTGGCTTGTTTCATGGGAAGGGCCAGTTTAGGGGCTCCCGGACAGATGGTGGGGTAGGATCCTTATTTAGTAGGGCCATATTCGGTGGGGTGGCAGGGAAGTGTGTGTGTGCTATATGTGTGTGTAATCTGCATCTTTAACAAATGCCCCCCCCACTCAAATGAGAAACACTGGCCCCAATTGTCCTCTGCCTCTCTTGTTGCTGCCTTTTTTGGGATTTTTCTGGCTTTTAGCAGCCCTGGAGGCCCCTCCTATCTAGGCAGGAAAAGGAGCCAATAAATAAGTTCACACTAAGGTGCTAGAGAGTGATACCAGCTAATCCCTTCCAAGGGCAATTGCTCTCAGAAAGAAAGAAAAAAAAGAGAGAGCAAGAGCTCAGGGGGTTGGGGGGAGCAATTTAACTCCAATGAATAGTGTCTCCTGGAAGAGTCCTACACTTTGTCGCTGCAATGGGAGTTATATATGAACATGTGTGTGTGTGAAACCCCTCGCATCAGTCTCTTCTTCTGCTTTTGTGTAAATTGGACTTTAAACACATTCTCTAGGAAGTGTTTGAATGCCTCTGTTTATGGAAGCTTCTTGACAGAAGGGGGATTTTTGTCTCTTTTGTTCAGTGAGAGAGCCCCAAGGTCTGGCATTTAATAAGTAAGTAGCAAGCTGGTTGAATGAATGAGTGAATGAGTGAGTGAGGTAAAGAAGCCTTCAGCAGCCTTCCAGGTCGAGACTGGCCCCCTCAGAAGCCTGGCTCTTGTCTACAGTGAGGTACACCTCTCCTCCTTCCCATTTCATGCTTCCCCGTGGTCTGCCTGGGATTGAGCTGAAAAATGATTTTTCATGCATGTCATCCTCATTATATCATTATCCCTCACAGCAAAGCTCTCTGACCACCCTGAAGACCTGTATTTAATGTGAGGAAAGGTGATTTAATGGAGTGGAGAGCACAGCATAAAACAGAAAACCCTTTCAGAATAGCAGAGCAGGCTGTCCCTCCAAGGGGAAAGGGACAAAAAGGGAAAAGAAAAGAAAAATGGCGAGGGAGGGGGGGCAACTCTCACTCTCCTAATAGGTTGAAATAAGAAGTCATTTTGGTCAACTTCATCAGAAGACAAACCTGAAAGGGGCCCCTTGCCCTCCCCGCCAGCGCATAACTGACTTACCATGCATTTTACTGTGGAGCTGATTATGCGCTGAGTTGTGGCAGACGGGGAGAGTTTATTGACATATGGTCTCCCTTCACACCTTTTGTTACAGCCAGACATCAGGGACTGAGCTGCAGGATATTAAAGGATTTGGAAGCGTTATCAAGGAATGGTACATATTTATCAAAACCAGGGTGATATTACAAAGCTGGGTTGCTGCTACACCTGGGTGTGTTATGTGATTAAAAATAATGACAATGCATCCTCTTGATGGATTTTGCACCTGGGCGAATACTGAGCAGGTCTGCTGGACCACCCTTGGTCGAGAATTCACACCTAACAACCCCTTTGGTCTCAGAAGAAAATTGTGGCTGCTAGCTCACACTTGGAATCCAGGTAGGGCAATGTTTAAGCACTTCACTGTTAACCGAAAGAGCAACACTTGGAATTCACCAGCTATCCCGAGTGAGAAAGATGTGACCATGTGCTGCCACAAAGATTACAGCCTTGGAAACCTTCCGGGAGGTTCTTTCCTGGCCTACAAGTTTGCTCGAGTCAGAATTGACTTGACTTCCATGGCATTGAGCTGTTTTGAGTTTTGGATGGCTGAATTGGAGACTTCAGGATTGCAGGAAGATTTGAGAACAGCCTGAAATATGCAGGCGACCAGCCTTGCTTGCTGCAAGGGAAGAGGGGTTGAAGCACTTACTGATGAAGTTCAAAGATGATAGTCTTCAGTATGGATTACAACTCGAGGTTAAAAGAACAAGAATCCTCACCACTGAACCAATAAGCAACATGATAAACAGAGAAAAGATTTAAATGATGAAGCATTTCATCTTACTTGGACCCATCCACAACCAACGCTCATAGAAATATCTGTAAAGAAATCACTGGATAAATTGCTTTCAGTGAGTTTGCTGCAAAAGGCCTTTTAAACATTTTTTTGAACCAAGGTGACTTTGTAACCTTAAAAATTCAGGAGTATCCTATCCCAAGGCATGATTATTTTCATGTGGAAGCTGGAAAATGCATAAGGAAGTCCCACGAGAAGAATTGATGCATTTGAAATATGGTCCTGGTGAGGAATATTGAATACACCAAGGAACTTCTAGGAGAACAAACAAATCTATGTTGAAAGAACTACAGCCAGATTGATTCTTAGAAGCGAGGATGGTGACATTTGGCTTCATGTACTTTGGGTGTTATCAGGAGGGACCAGTCCCTGGAGTTGGGCAGCATGCTTGGTCAAGCCAAAAGGAGGACAAACCTCCACAGGATGAGTTGACACAGTGGCTCAAATGTAGGAATGGCTGTGAGAAATGCGCAGGGCAGCGTGTTGTTTTGTTCTGCTGTACATAGAGTGGCCATGAGTTGGAACCAAATTGACAGCACCTGGTTACGCAATGGACTAATGGCAAGATCAACCATTCAAAACCACCAGCCACTCCTCAAGAGAAAGATGAGGCTTTTTTACTCCTGTAAAGAGTCACAGTGTGAGAAAGTCACAGGGGGAATTCTACCCTGTCATATAGGGTCACTGTGAATCGGCATCGACTCTACGGACGTGAACGGCAACAACAACAACAAACGCACTAATGGTGGCTGGGTACATGTGCAGACACCCATCCACTCGCACTGGAGCTAAGTTAGTGGTTTCAGCAGGAAGCTTACCTCGGTGGTTTCCAGAACTCCCCTGGGCTGAACCAATTTACACCAGATCTTTCAAATATTCCTGGTACCCCGGGCATCTCTCATTTCCCAGAGTTGGTTGCATGACTTAAGGCTTGATGATCATGGGGCCACATGAAGGACGCCTATGTGCTCCAACCACTGCCTTCCTAGAGAGTGCTGTGGACAATTGCCTTCAAGTCAGCCAGCTCCTGACTCATGCGGACTCCATGTGCTACAGAACTCAATGCCCACTGGTCCTTCCCCATTCCTTCAATGGGTTGTAGATTTGACCCCTTGTCAGCTGGGGGGTTTTCAGTGGCTGATGGCTTGAAGGAGTTCACCAGGCCTTTCCTCCTAGTCTGTCTGTAGGCAGAAAACATCGCTAAAATCTGTTCAGCATCATAGCAATATGCCAGCCTCCACTAGCAGTTAGGTGGTAGCTGTAACAGGAGGCGCACTGGCCAAGAATCAAACCCAAATTTCCTGCATGGCTAGTGAGAATTCTGCCATGGAACCACCATTTCATCTCTCCTGGTTTCTAGTGTTTATGTATATAAAATTTCAGTACCTTCTAACAAGCAGTAAGTAAGACTGCACCACGGGTCACCTCTATTTAGCTCTCCCCCAAATTTTTCCACATGAATTATAAAGTGTGTGACAGTTGTAATATGTTTCTCTTTTTAAAAATTGCTGGGTGAACTTAAAACAGCACAAGGAAGTGCCAGCATAGCAAAATGATACCCACCTGCTTATTTATCTTAAGAGAAGAAAAGTCGTGAATGCATTCACTCAGGTGAAAATATCATTCATGGAAAGAAGTGCCTAATGGTCACCAGGACCCATGGTTAATCCAGGCGTGGTCATCTGATTCCAATCGATCAGACCTAGCTATAAATCACTTATATGTCTGGGTAATTAAAAGCAAATATAAATTTTCAAAAAAATAACGTTGCATGAGATAGAAAGAGAATACATAACAACGTCAGACATAAATATGCCTCAAGACAAACTCACTGTGCACATCCAGAATACATAATGGCTCTTGCTAAGATGCGTTTCCCACTAGACCCTACCCCAAGCCAGTAAAAGCCAGAAACTCTACAGTAAACTGTGGATTGTACTACTCTGAAATGGGAGCTGTGTCTCTAGACCGAATTTGGGGCTGTTCGTGCTGAGGACTCACCAATACCTGCTGCAGTGACAACAGTCCAGGTGAGAATAAGGAAATCTGGATGACAGCCAGGATATAGGAGCACTGAGACCTCAAATTGCTTCTAGGCGAGCATGGCCTAATGGGCTTCCATTTCTGCACCTCTGGCAGGAGGAGTTTGTTCTGGAAAGTAATGGTTTCTAAGGAAGTATTTCTTAAACTTTCACATGCATGCACTTACCCAGGTTCCTGGAAATCGGGCTGGGGGGCAGATTCTGATTTTGTGGGTTCAGGGTGGGGTCTAGGATCCAGCAGTTCTAGAGGCCCTGGTACTCTTGGGCTGTTAACCACAAGGACAGTAGTCCTAAACCACCAGCCACTCCTTGGGAGAAATATGAGGCTGTAGACTCCGGGCAAGAGTGACAGTCTGGGAAACACACAAGGGCAGTTCTACCCTGTCCTGTAGGGTCACTATGAGTCAGCATCAACTCGATGGCATTAGCATGGGAGAAGCTAATGCTGATGTTGCTGGTTCCTTGACCTATCATACTTTGAGTGGCAAAGT
Organism: Tenrec ecaudatus; assembly: GCF_050624435.1. Classification (NCBI taxonomy): domain Eukaryota; kingdom Metazoa; phylum Chordata; class Mammalia; order Afrosoricida; family Tenrecidae; genus Tenrec; species Tenrec ecaudatus. Next base: position 335,022 of record NW_027458059.1, read on the forward strand.
CCCAAGGGCCTTCCCGGATGTGATGGCCAAAAACAGTAGTGTTCACCCTTGGTCATACTTTGGAATCCCTTAGGAGCTTTCAAGCCTCCCATTGGCCTGGCCCCATCCCAGACCAATGAAGCAAGGCTTAGTGGAAGCAAGATTCAGGTCACGGTCAGTGAGAAAGCCCCCTTGGCAATGCCAACGTACAGCCAGTGCAGAGTCGAACTGGTCGACGACTCCACATGGTTCCATATACTTTGGTGAAGCCAGCTGTTTGGGCAAGGTTTTCAGCGTTACCACCCATGTAGACTTGTTGGTGATAGTGCATTAAATAGAGCACATGCAGTGCATTGCATGAGTGGCCTATGTCATGCAACCACATCAGGGGGATGTTGAGCCAATTTCTCTGGGAAACCAAGGGTGTTGGCTCCATCCTGAACGTTGGCAGGGTAATGGACTGACACAGAGGAAACTCATTCTCTTTGTGGCGGTGCACTAATGGGTTCTTCACAGAAGGCCAAGTCCATGGCTTCAGATGCAGATGCTCACGGGGCTGAGGGAGCAGGTCAAATCCTAAGTCCGAGGTGGGTGTTTGCATATTTACATGCCCTCACTGCCATCAAGTCCATTCCAACTCACAGGCCCATGGGACTGAGTAAAATGCCCCCCGTGGGTTTCTGAGACTGTGATTCTTTAGAGGAGTAGAAAATCTCCTCTTTCTCCAGAGGAGCGGTTGGCCATTCAAACTGCTGACCTTGAGATTAACAGTCCAACTCCTGACCACTCTTGCCGTCAGAATTCTATTTATATACACAAGTGTATATATATATATATATATATATATATATATCCTTTCCCAAAAGAACTCCACATTTTCAAATCATTCTTGACACTCATGGCCTTTTTTCCTTTATAGCCATGCCTTTGGTTGAAACACAGATATAAGAGAAATATTTATCTACTTATAGGGGTACAAAAGGAGCTTTGGTGGCATAGTGTTTGCATGTTGGGCTGCTAACACCAAAGTCAGCACTTTGAAACCACCAGCCCCTCCGTGGGAAGAAGAGTCTGTCTACTCCTATAAAGAGTTACAGTCTCAGAAACTCACAGGGACAGATCTACTGTGCCTCACAGGGTCACTATGAGTCAGCATCACCTCCCTGGCAGTGAGGTAGATTTTGGTTTCATAGAGATACAAGTCAGTCCTGAGCTGCTAAAGACAAGGTTGGCAGTTTGAACCCACCAGCTGCAGAGAAAGAGGAGGCTTTCTATTCCCATAAGGCGCTATAGTTTCAGAAATACCCACAGGGGAAATTTTAACCTCTCCTGTAGGATCAATATGAGTCAGAATCGACTTATCGGTGGTGAGCAAGTGGAGGGGACCCTAAACAGGTTCCGGTGGACCTTAAGCATTCTACTCATTGTGCATGCTCTGTAAAATGTAAACCAAGATTTTACTTTTGCAAACATTATTTTTTCTAAACACATCTAACTGTGAAACTATACTCGCATGCGGGTCTTTGAACCTGGTCAGTGGTCTGGGGAAGTGAAGGGCCCTGACATCCTTTGTTGTTGTTAGTGCTGTCCAATCATTCTGACATCACAGGGACCTTCTTTGCAACACAAGGCAGCACTGCCCGGTCCTTTGCCAGCCTCAGGGGTAGTATGTTGGAGCCCATGGTTTCAGCTACCGTGTCCTCCAGTTCACCAAGGAGTTTCCTCTTTGTGCTGCTTACTAAACCCGTTTCTGAGGAGTCCATTCCAACTCACGGTGACGCCGTGTGGGTCAGCACCACGGGACCCCACAGAGCTTTCAAAGGCTGGTCGTTCAGAAGTCAATCAGCAGGCCTTTCTTCTGAGGGGCCTTGGATTTGAACCGCAAACCTTTTAATCAGCAGTGGTTGAGCGTGCTAACTGTTCACATTACCCGGGGACACCCAACCCTTCTTACCCTCATCGCTTCATAGGTGATCCATCTCCAATCCAAGAGGGCAGAGAAGATAGATAATACAGCCTGAGCTGCGTATGTCAGGTCCAAACTTTTCAGTGTCATGGAACAAATAGCCAAAAACCTTGATTCCAAAGAAATGAGTAGCGGTGCACTCTTGGGAACTTGCGCTGTGACAGCAGCCACCAGGAAGACCCCGGTAGTCCAGAGCCTTGCCACCCCAAATATGGTCACAGACTAGCAACATCAGGAGCTTGTTAGAAGTGCAAATTCTCAAGCCCTACACAAGGTCCACTGAACCAGCGTGTGCAATTTACCAAGACCACCAACGGATCAGGGTACCTGTGAAAACCAAACCAAACCCATACTCACTGCTGTCCAGTCGAGTCAGACTCAGAGCAGCCCTATGGGCCAGGGTAGAGCTACCACTGTGCATTCCCAAGACTGTAATTCTTTAAAGGAGCAGACAGCTTGTTGTTCTCCTTCAGAATGCCTGCTAATTTAGAACTGCTAGTTTGGTGGTTAGCAGCCCACTGCCTAACTGCTAGGCCACCAGGGCTCCTTTTGTGCTTGTGAGAGGTCGAGCAAATACCATTAGCAACTAGAGAAGAACCTGGAAGAAGAAGAGCAGGGTGGGAACTGTGAGTCAATTTGGTCATTAGCACATTTCTGTGTTCACTTACTCTGTTCCTTCCCTTGTGTATTCAGTCAACAATTCTTCTGTGAACATCACCTCTGAGCCAGGATCTGTGATATGCTAATTAAGCTGGTTTAGGAAAGGGGTCTGCCTAAGTGACTCCTGCTTCCTGGCTTTTCCTGCTTCCAGATCCCCTCGCTTTACTTCCTTCCACATTAGAAGCACATCCTTACATGTGCAGCTGATCCCTAGTTCAGGACCGGAAGTTATGTGTTGGCATGCATGCATGCTCATAGCTCGCTCAGTGGGAGTGCAAAAAGTCAATTCCTTCAAGAGCCCAGCACAGTCTGTAAGGTTGGGATGGTGTTAAAAGTGGTGGGGTTGGTGTTAGTTCCCGTTGAGCCCATTCTGCACAGGATGCCTTCATGTGACAGAGTAGAAATGTCCCCATTGGGTTTCCTAGTCTGTCATCGTTACCAAAGGAGCCCCGGGGGGTACTTTAAGGGAATTGTTGGACTGTCAACTGCAAAGTCAGGGGTTCACACCTACCAGCTGCTCCGCAGGAGACAGATGAGGCCCTCTGCTCCCATGAAGATTTATAGCCTCAGAATCCCATGATTGGGTCGCTATGAGCCAGGGTTGGTTCCATGACAGACCCAAAGCCCACTTTCTGTCGAGTTGATTCCAACTCATGGTGATCTTATATACTTGTTGTTGTTGCTGTCGGGTGCCATTGAGTGGTTTCTGACCCAAAGTGACCCTATGCACAACAGAACCAAACACTTCCAGGTCCTGCACCATCATCACATTTGTTCTCTGCCTGAGTTCATTGATGCAGCCACGGTGTCAATCCAGCTCGTTGAGGGCCTTCCTCTTTTGTGCTGCCCCTCCACTTTACCAAGCAGGATGTCCTTCTCCAGGCAATATGTCCAACATATTTGGGAGGCAAAATCTTGCCATATATGCTGTCAAGGGCACTCTGGCCTGACTTCTTCCAAGACAGATTAGGTTGTTCGTTTAGTAGTCCATGGCAGGGTAGAATTTTCCCTATAGGTTTCTGAGATATTATGTCTCTATAGGAAGAGATAGCTTCATCTTTCTCCCACAGTGAAGCTGGTGGGTTAGAACTGTTGACTTTGCATTTAGTAGCTCTGTGAGTAGCCCGCCATGTCACCAGAGGTCCTTTGCGTTTGATGGCAGTGGGGTGGAATGTTTACAATGGCAAGACCTTTTTCTCATGCATTGCTACTGACCGCGGTCTAAAGCCCAAGTGCTTAGCCATTGGGCCACCAGGATTCTTCGTGGTAAGGATGTGTTCCTGCCAAAGTTCATGAACACTACACAGCAGTGGGGTTTTGGAACTGCTAGGTAGTTTAGCTTAGGGACTGAGGCATTCATTCATCGCTTTTGTTCGTTTATCCATTTGCAAAAGACATAATACCTATAGTGCTAAGAATAGTATTCAAAGTATCTATTACTACCCCCTCAAAGCTTACATACAAGTCACCAAACTCAAACAAATACAATGCTATCAAGTTGATTACAACTTATAGCAACCCCATATAGGGCTTCCAAGACTGTAAATCTTTACAGAAGCAGAGAGCTTCACTTTTCTCCCCCTGAGTGACTGGTGCATTTGAACTACTGACCTTGTGGTTAGCAGCCCATTGCTAAATGATTAGTTCCATAATCATTACGCTTACTTAACTCTACATTCTTTTAATTATTTCTCTATCAGTCCAAATTGCATCTGGCTACATGGGAAAAAACAAACCGACACTAGTGGTCTAATCACAAAAGCTTCATTTTTCTTATATTAACACCAAAAATACCAAGCCAGATGCCACAGAATTGATTCTGATTTACAGTTACCCCATATGATTCAGGGTAGAACTGTGCCCCATGAGGTTTTCAAGGGCTGAATTTTTAAATGTAGATTGCCAGGTTTTTCTTCCAAGGCATCTTTGTCTTAGCAGTGAATTGTGTTAACCCTTTGCACCACACAGGAGTTTGTCTTATACAATAGTAAGTCTTGAAATAGGTAGCCTAGGTCTGGCGTATTTGCTCAGGGACTCATCTTGGATATAGGAGAATGCATGCTTTTTGGTCTGCCAAACTCATGTAACCTATGTGACTCTCTCATCTTTCAATATTCTGACTAGGGAGCATGACAGCAGAAGAGCCAAGGACAAAAATGAAATGGGTTGTGCCAGACAAGTGTTTTGCCTTAAACAACAACAAAAACTTTCTTGGGAGTCCTAGTCAGTATCTTTCACCTACACATATTTGGCCCAAACTGGGTCAAATGCTTATGCATAGCTGCAAGGGAGCCTAGGAGGGAGCGATTTAAGTAGGTACATTATCACCCTAAACAAAATTGAGCTTCTATTAGTAGTAAGAATGAGAAAAATGGATACTGTTTAGGCATATAGCAGGGTTGGGTAGAATTCTATTTTGTGTCTTAATTTACATTTTGAATGAACTCAGAAAAAGTCATAGAGAGTAGAACAAAGGGATGGATGCGCATCCAACCACCTCAACTACTCATTTCTTTTCATGCTCTCCCTCTAGCTTCCCTGAATAGTTCTTGTTTACACATAGGGCTGCTAATTGCACGGTCGGTATTTTGAAATCACCGGCTGCTCTTCGGGAGAAAGATGGGACTCTACTCTGTAAAGAGGTACAGTCTCAGAACCTCACAGGTACAATTTTACCCATGTCCTGTAGGGTCGATATGAGTTAGCATTGATTCAATGGCAGTGAGCTTGGTTTGGATAGATATGTGGAATCTTAGGATGGAATAGTTTGAATACACAGAAAAAAATTCAGTGGAATTATAGCCCTCTAAATAATTACCCTCTAAAGCCACAAAGATCAACTGTGTCCAGCATGGTGACAGTTTAGCATATGCCATGGGCACATTGCTCATATCCCAGTGTTGTTAATCAACAAAAACTCACGCACTGCCACTTATAGTGACCCTATGCACAATAGAATAAAAGCCTTTCTAGTCCTGTGACATCCTCACAATGGTCATATTTTAGCCTATTGTTACAGCCACTGTGTTGATCCATCTCATTCAGGGCTTACCTGTTTTTTGACGATGCTCTACCAAGTATTTTGTCCTTTTCTAGGGACTAATTTCTCCTGATACCATGTTCAAAGTATATGAAATGGAGTTTTACCATCCTCACTTCTAAAATACATTCTGGCTGTACTTCTTCCGGGATAGACCTCTTTGTTCTGCTGGGCATTCATGGTATATTCAATATTATTTGCAACATCATATTTTAAAGGCATCATATTTTTTTCAGTCTTCCTTATTTATGGTCCATCTTTCACATGCATATGTCAAACATTACCATCAAGTCTATTCTTATTCATAGTGACCATATAGGGTTTCCAAGGCTGTAAATCTTTACAGGGTCAAATAGCTTCCTCTTTCTTCTGTGGAGCAGCAAGTGGGTTGAGCCACCAACCTTGCTGTTAGTCATTCAACCCATACCAGACACTGAAATTAAGCCTCCTTTCACATGCATCTAAGGTGATTAAAAATATCAAGGCTAAAAGCAGGCATAATTTGCTAATCCCCAGAGTAAAGCATTTGCTCTTTCACATTTTAAAGAGGTCTTTTACAACAGATTTTTCCAATGAAATACGTTGATTTATTGACTGCTGCTTCTGTGAGTATTGATTGTGGGTCCAAGTAAAATAGAGTTTAGCTACATTTCTCTATTTGTAATGATGTTGTGTGTTTATATTTGTCAAGTTGAGAAGACATTTGTATTCTTAGTGTTGAAGTCTAATTCATACTGAAGGTGTACTATATGAGCTTTATCAGTAAGTACTTCAAGGCCTATTGACTTTCAGCCAGCAAGATTGGGTCATCTGCATAATACAGGTTGTTAATGATTCTTCCTCCAAACCAGATGCCTCAACTTCTTCATACAGAGCAGCTTCTCAGATTATTTGAATAAGTATAGTGTGATAGATAGGTAGGTTTATAGTGCCAACCTGGCCAATAAGAACATGTGGGATTAATAAGTTCGCAGTTTGATTCGTGGGCAAAGAGATAAATGGCTCAGCAAGCCACACCTATCTCTCAGTTGCTCTCTGGTGATCAGACCAGTGTGTGGCTGCCTTACCTAGTTCTGCAGTTTGCTGCCTGGCTGTACTGCCATATTTACTGTTGCATGGAAGTGAGTTAAACTGAGTCCTTTGTACTGCTATGTGGACTAATTAGCTGTTATATTCCTTCGTGTTCTATCTATCTATCAAATCATAAATGTCCTGGTTTTGTTTCTCTAGAGAACCCTGTCTAACACATATGGTGAAAGGATATAACCACAACACACACTCTCCTGATTTTAAACCACGCACTATCCACTTGTTCTATTCGAACCACTTCCTGTTGGTTTGTGTACAGGTACCACAGGAGCACAATTAAATGTACGGGAATTCCCATTGTTCTCATATGTATTCATATGCTACCCAAAGTTTGTTATGATACACAGTAAAATCCTCTGCATAGTCAATAGTACATAAGTAAGCATTTTCCTTGTATCCTCTGTTTTCAGCCAAGGTCCATCTGAAACCAGCATTGATATACCTTGCCCCATGCCCTCTTTTAATACAGCCTGGATTTCTGGCAGCTTCCTGTTGACATATTGCTATAACTACTTTTAAAGGTATCGTCAATAAAATTGTACTTGCATGTCATATTAATGTTATTTTAAATTAATTTGCAGATTTTGTTGCATCATATTTCTTTAGAATGGACACAAATATTAATCACTTCCAGTTGGTTCGCCAGATAGCTATCTTCCAAATTTCTTGACATGGACTATCACTGCATGAGCGTGTTGAAATATTTCCATTCCTATCCCTTCCTTGCTTTTCACTAATGCTTACATTGCAGCTTCAACTTCCTCTTGGCCTTTTGAACTAGTAGAACCTCAACTAATTCTTGGGAACAGAGACTCTGTACACTCCGTCCATATTCTTTGGATTCTCCCTACATCATTCAATAATTTGATAAATAATCCTTGAACATTGTAATCCGAGGCTTGGGTTTTTTCTTCTGTTCTTTCAAATTATGATATGCTGACTGTATTCATTCCTTTTGCTTTCCTAATTCCAGGTCTTTACACGTTACAATATAATTCTTTACTTTATCTTCTCAAACTGTCCTTTCAAATTTTTCTGTTCAACTCTTTTATTTCATCATTTCTTCCATTTGCTTTAACTGCTTTAGGTTCAAGAGCAAGTTTCCCAGTTCTCCTCTGATATCCACTGTAGTATTTTCTTTCTTTCCTGTATTATTAATGATCTTTTTGAGGAGCCCCCAATAAAATGATTTATGATAAATAAATAAATAGCCACAGGTGACATGACAAAAAAAAAAAAAAAGATTGATGACCTTTATGCTATTTCACAAGTCTTCTGGTAGCTGATCATTAATGTTCAATATGTCCGAACCATTCTTGAGATAGGCTCTAAATTCAGGTGAGATATTGTGATAGTAAGGTTTCGTGTCAATTTAGCTTGACCAGGATCTTCAGAAGGTGCAGCTCACACTCTCCTTGGGGGTATGACCTATTTCATAGCTATAAGTAGACTGTGGAGCATGGGCTCACTCTTTTTCTTCCTGATGAAATGACCCTGGACCCTACGTCTGGCTTCTTGGGATGGCAATCACCATGAGACCTGCTGACCCTAAGAGCTGTCTGTGGCCTGCCAACTGCCTGTTGACATTGGATTCTCCCAACTCTGCTTCCACCAACCTGTGGTTTTCCTGTTTCTTGGGCTATTCCTCCAACAGCTTCAGGAGTCTGGAAGGGCCTCTAGTTTGCATCTGATTTATGGGCTGGAGTTGGATTGGGGTTTCTTGTTGTGTACACTTCTTAATGTAAAATTCTTTATTGATATAAATTTCCTTCTTCTACATGTATCAGTATCACTGGTTTGTTTCTCTAGAAACCCCCGCCGACCACAAATATAATATAGACTGTATTTGGGCTCTTTTGCGTTCTTATTTTAATTTTCTTCAGGTTTGATTTGAACTTGCATATTAGTAATTGATAGTCTTTTACATAGTTGGCCCCCGGTCTTGTTTTGTCTCAATGATATTGAGCTTCTCTATCATGTCTTCCCACAGATTTAATCAATTCCATTCCTGTGTTTTCCACATGTATATATGCCGCTCCTGTTGTTGAATAAAGGTGTTTGCAATGAGGAAGTTATTGCTCTTGCAGAATTCTTTCATGCAGTCTTCAGCTTCTTTTCGATCCCCAAAGCCATAGTTTCTAATTACTCTTCCTTCCTTTTTGTTTCCATGTGTGCATTCCAATTGTCAGCAATTATTAATGCATTTTCAGTACATGTGTGGTCAATTTCAGACTAAAGAAGTTGGTACAATTGTTCATTGGCTTTAGTGGTTTGTGAGAAAATTTGAAGAATGGTTCTATTAACCGGCCTTCCTTGTGTATGAAGATAAATATTATTCTGTCACAGGCAGCATTGCACTTCAAGATAGATCTAAAAATGCTCTTTTTGAGGATGAAAGAGACATTCTTTTGAATTTATCATTGTCAGCATAGTCATTCTTATCATTTTAAGATTCAAAGGGACTATTTCAACTCACCAATGCCTAGGATATTGATCTTTATAGGTCAGATTCCGTTTTTTTATGATTTCCAATTTTCCTAGATTCTTATTTTGCACGTTTCATGTTCTGATTATTAATGAATGGTTGCAATGATTTTTCTCATTTTGAATTATAATCCATTAGCAAATGAAGGTGCCAGAAGAAGCTTTAGTACACTTTGTTGCTAGATGCCTTCAAGTCAGTTCTGTCTCATAATAATGCCTACACAACAGAATGAAACATTGCCTGGTCCTGCCCCATACTCAAAAATTTTGTTATGTTTGAGTCCATTGTTGTAGGAATTGTCTAGATCCATTTGATCGGGTGTATTCCTCTTTTTGCAACCCCTCCACTGTAATGTGTATGATGTCCTCCAGGGACTGGTCTGTCCTGATAACATCTGCAAAATACATGAGATGAAGTTTTGCCATCCTATCTGCCAAGGAACATTTAGCTGCACTTCTTCTCAGACAGATTTGTTTGTTCTTCTCTCCACCCATGGTACTTTCAGTATTTTTTGGTCAGTACCTTAATTCAAATGCACCAGTTCTCCTTCAGTCGTTCTCATTCAATGTTCAAATTTCACATGCATAAGGTGTGGCGGAAAATGCCATGCCTTGGGCCAGGCGCAACTTAATCCTAAGTGAAATTCTTGATCTTCAGTACTTTAAAGTGGTTATGTGCAGTAGATTTGCCTAATGCAATATGTTATTTGGTTTTTTTGATTGTTGTTTCCATGAGCATTAGCTGTGAATCTAAGCAAGACGAAATCCTTGATAACTTCAATATTTTCTCCATTTATTATGATGTTATCTACAGCTCCTGTTGTGAGGTTTTGAGTTATCATTAAGGTGGACTCTACTTTGAGGAAGCTCTCTTTCTCGGTGATATTTTGATTGTTTTGCAATCTGAGGGACTCATTTTCTGGCATTATATCAGACAATATTTTACTGTTATGCATAAAGTTTTCAATGGTGAATCCCTCAGAAGTGGACTGATTGTTTTGTCGTCCTGTCAGTTCTTAGTCTGGAAGCTGTGTTGAAATCTGTTCACCGTGGGTGATCCTGCCTGGTATTTGAAGTACTATTGGACTAACTCCCAGCATCACAGCAAAGCACAAGCTACCACAGTGCAGCAAATTGACAGATGGGGCGCGGGAGGGGAGTTGTCATTGTTAGACACTGTTAATTTGGCTCTAACTCATAGCACCCACAGCCTGTTTCCTCACAGTTAATGTTGGAGACCATTTTTGCAACCAGTATGCCAATTCATCCCATTGAGGACCTTCTTCTTTTTTTCACCACTCCACTTTACCAAGTATGATATCCTTCTCTAGGGACAATGCTCAGCTGTTAAGATGTCCAAAGTATGTGATATGAAGTCTTGCCATTCTCACGTCTAGGAAGCATTCTGGCTCTACTTCCGCCAAGAAGGATTTGTTCCTTCTTCTGAAAGTCCATGGAATATTCAATATTCTTCACCAGCATCATAATTCAAAGACATCAACTCTTATTTTATCTTTCATAATTATTGTCCATTTTCAAGTACATATGAGGTGATTGAAAATGCCATAGTATGATAGTTATATAATTTTATGTCAGTTTGAAGATATGTAAAAGTGTAAGGTTGGTATCCAATCTGTCAATCACACCATAGCCTGATGGTGCCTCTTTGTGACCATGGCCTTCTCATAAGGAGGGCCCTGGGAACCTCCCCTTCTTTTTGCATTCACCTGACTGCTTCCTGCCCACGTTGAGAGCTGCCAGAGTCTTGCCATGCTTCCATTGACCTTGGGTCCACACGACATTGCAATCACTGGCCTTTGACATCCCTGCATTCTGCATCATTGCATGTAACTGCGTAAGTTGGAAAGGAACTTATGGGCTAGTGTTGGACTTATGGACTTGAGTTGGACTGGCCTGGGATATTTCCTTGAAATAGAAATACTACAATGACTTCTTGATTAAAAACTATTTATTGCACATATATGAGTGTCACTTGATTTGTGTCTCTAGTCAGCCTGGCTTACATCCAGTTCACTGCCATCAAGTTGATTCCAACCCTTAGCAACTCTATAGGACAGGGGAGAGATATCCCTGTGGGTTTCCAATACTGGAACTTTGTATGGGAGCAGAACTGCTGATCTTGTGTTGAGCAACCCAACTTGGTTGGTTCTGATGCATTATGTTTGTAACCACTATACCACTAGGGCTCAGCTGTGCCTTATTCCTCAAAGTGACATCTTTTAACACTGGAAATTGGTCTTCAGCAAGATCTACCAGTGTACTCGGTCATATGACTTATTTTCGTTTTACACTGTTTTGATTGTGATGTGTGGGAAAATCTACAGAGTAAATTGATTTTCTTTACAATTCATGCAATGTTTTATGATATTGATTGCAATACCTACAATGCAATACTACTTTTCCTATTCCCTCCCTTTGTTTGCCGTTTCCATTGGTCTTTCGTTCCCATGCCTTCCTGCCTTCTGAGTAACTCCCTGACAAATGCTGGGCTCTGAATTGTACATCGTTGACAGTATAGGTCTCCTATTTGGGGGCTGAAAGTTGAGCCATGGAGGTGAGGTCAGGTGTCAAATTGGAATTCCACTAGTGCCTATCATATCCTAAGGTTAGTCTTCTTATTTTGAGTTCTACATTTTCCCCAGTTGATCCAGGGCCTACTACTGTGAGCACTTTCAGAGCAATCTGCAGTGAGAACCCTATGCTATCTTGGTCTTCTGGACTCAGCGCTGTGGAGCCTGGGCTTCATGTGGTCAGTGAATCCCTTTCATCTTCTTTTGATGCTATCTGTGTAATTCTGTATTTTGAATTTCTCTTCAATTTTTTCAGCTAGTGAAATGCACATGCTTTTCATTTTTGCTGTCCTAATTCCAGGTCTTTGCACCTTTTCATATAATTCTTTATTCCATCTTTTTTAATTCCCCTTTGAAATTTTATGTTCAGCTTCTTTATTCAGCGTCTTTACTTCATCAATTATTTCTATATTTCTCTCTCTCTTTTTCGTACTTCATCATTTCTTTCATTGGCTTCAGCTACTCCACATTCAAGGTGACATCCGTTTTGTCTTTTCTTTAGTTTCTATCTTTTTAATTATCTTTGAATTTCTTTATTTATGATGTTCTTGATATTATTGCAGAACTCGTATCATCTCAGGTGATTTGTGTTCAATGTGTCAACTTTCTTCTTGTAGTATCCTCTAATTTAGATGAGATATACTCAAATTCATACTTTGACTCTTGGGGACTTGTTTTAATTTTGTTGGAATTCGAGTTGAATTTGCCATTGATGGTTTGTTCCACAGTTCGTCTCCAGTCTCGTGACTGATGATATTGAACTTCTTTATACCGTAAATACTTGAGTATAAGCCGAGTTTTTTTCAGCACATTTTTTTATGCTGAAAAAGCACCCCAGCTTTGGGGGGTAAAATTAGTTGCCTTGGGTTATACTCGAGTATGTATAGTAGTTTATTTCAACAGATATAGTTGATTTAATTCGTGTGTATTTCTATCGAATATACATGATCCATGTCTATGGTTACTGTTTACATCCCTGAAAAATAAATCTTCAATCAATAAGCCATCCTTATTGGAAAATTCTATCATGAGATCTCCCATGTGGCTTCCATCCCCATGGCCATATTTTCTAACTAGTGATCCTCCTCCTTAGTTTCCAATTTTTGCATTCAAGTCATCAGTAATCTTGATTGCATGTTTCATCAATTTCAGACTGAAAAGGTTGGTAAAAATCCTCAATGGCTTTATTGTTAGCATTAGTGGTTGGTGTGTAAATTTGAATAATAACTTTATTAATTATTCATCCTTGTAGGTGTAATATATCCTACACCTAACAATGGTGAACATTGGAATCGATGTTGAAACATTCTCATTTTTAACATGAAAGTCATCCATTCCTTTCAAATTTGTTACTCTGGTATGTAAACCATATTATTGTGACATTCAAAATGGCCAATACCAGTCTATTTCAGTTCAATAACACCTAGAGTGTTTGATCTTTATGTGTTCCATTTTTTCTAGATCCATATTTCATGCATCCCATCTTCTTGTTAGTGGTTATTGCAGTACTGCTGTTTCTTCTCATTTTGAGTCATTGCCACATCAACAAATATAGGTCCTGAAAACTTTATATCACTAAGGTCAACTCTACTTTGAGGAGACAGCTCTTCCCCAATTATATTTTGAGTGTCTTCCAACTTGAGGGATTCATCATCCTGCACTATAGGAAACAAAATTCCACTGCTATCATTGTGCTCCACAAACACCACTATTTTTTTCAGATGTAGATTGGCAGGTTATTCTTTCTAGTCTATTTAGCTTGTAAGCTTTTCTGAAAATTTTCCACCACGGGTAACTATGCTTGTGTTTGAAATACCAGTGGTATATCTCACAGGATCATGATGACTTTCAAGTTATGATAGTTCAAGAACCTGACATGTCTGACAACTTGGCATGCTAGCCTAATTCTGAATGGCCAGCACATCTCTCTTCTTGCTTTCTCTAGTTTCTGTAGACCACTGTACCTGAGCATGCATGGCTTAGGAGGTTGTGGAGTTAATTCTTGCTTCCTGGAGTAACCCTTAACCAATGACCCATAGGAGTTGTTGGACAAATAGCCACACTCCCTCACATTCTGGGCAGAATAACTAGTGGATTTTCTACAGTGTCTCCAGTAAGATTAACCTCCAGTTGCTCACAATTTTAAATTGTTTGATAATGTACTTTTCATTGGCTGCCTTCTTTCTCTTTTCTATTTCCCATTTCCTTATTGATATCTCCCCAGAAAATGGCTTAATTAAAACCTTTGTCTCAGGATCTAATCCTATGGGGAACCCAAACTCAATCACACAAGACATTTGTCAAATCATGGACTTAGTGGTTATAGCTATTATATGTGTAGGTCATGGAAGAGGAGAATTCATACCATCACTTTGAATAGTCATTTGGAGTGCCAACTGGGTCCCCAGCATAGATCCTGGACATCAAAACTCAGTTTCCTGTATCATAACACTTCCTTATATACTTCAGTCATTCAAAAAACTCAACAAATAGCTTGCTGTCTCACTTCAAATTTTGTAGTGTGCAAATATGGCTATGTTTTCATTGTGTGTTTAGCCCTGGACAAATCAGCTTTGACCAGGAAGGTGAAGTCATGTGGAAAAACAAACCAAAAACACTAGCAGCTGTGTGTTATGGAAGAAAACCCTGTGGATGAAGTGCAATTTTTAGGGAACAGAGACCAGTAAGATAAACCAATAAGTGTCCACTGTTCTGATGTTAAGGAGAACCCTGGTGAGGCAGTAATTAAGCACTTAAGGGCTAATCAATCAGCAGTTCAAACCCACCATCTTCCCCAAGGAAGAGTTACGATGTGGCAGTCTGACCCCCTTAAGATTTACATTGATTACCACTACCAACTGATCTGAGAGGGATAGCATTAGGGGATGCTGGATCGCATTCTTAACGAGCTCTAATGGCAGAGTGGACTCCTCATTGATCTCCTAACCACAAGGAAAGTGGTTCTAACCTATCAGTTGGTCCATGTGAGAAATAGGAGTTTGTCTGCTCTGGTAAATATTTAAGCCTTGGAAAATCAAAGGGTGAAGTTCTATTCTATCTTGTAGGGTCTCTATGAGTCAGCTTCTACACAATGATAATGAGTTTGCTTTGGAATTTTGGGATAGAATAGGAGAAATATGTGCAACAAAGTTTAAACTTATTTTAAATGTTCAGTGGTATTGCTCAGAGAGAGATTCTTGGAACCCACAAGAATGTTGTCCTTAGGCACCTTCAGATCTGGAACTGAACTCACTCCCTTGGCTCAATCTTCAGCCAAACAATAGGTAGATCTATAAGGTAAAAAGTAACACTAATCAACTCTTTGAATCAAAAGGATATAATTTATTCAAAGATAAAGTTCAGAAGGGTCAGGAAAGAAGGGGGAATGGAAACAGGAAATACAAGGAGGAAGTGCGATAAGTGATATTACGTTGAGCAGATTGCAGTCAATATCATGAAGCAAAATATGTGTGAACTGTCAAATGGAAAACAGATGTATTCTGTAAACCTTCACCCAACTCACAATAAAGAGATTTTTTTTTCAGCCTTGGAAACCTATGAGGCAATACTATTCTGTCCTATAGGGTACCACTGAGTTGAAATCAACCCAGTGGCAATGGGATATTGATGCTGATGCTTTCTGCCGATTCTAAAAAATAGGGTTATTAGCAATTATTGTGGAAATAGCATGAATGAGACTATGTAAATGGGGTTGGTTACAGATAAATTCTTGTAAATGTTAAAGGATAAGTGATTGAGGATGGACTTGCCCAAAAAGAGAAAATTATTGCAAGATTTTGTTCCAGGGATAAAATAAAAATAGGTTTCCTGTGGGTAAGACTTAAGCCTATAGATATGGAATTTAAGGAACTGGTATTCCATGATGGTCACCTTCCCGACACAATCACTCAAGACAAAAAGTGGGTGTATAAACAAATGTGGTGAAGAAAGCTTATGGAGCCTAGCTATCAAAAGATAAAGAGTCTAGGGTTTGAAAGACTAGAAGGTTCACAAGTGGCCATCTAACTCAGAAGCAATAAAGCGCACATGAAAGAAGCACACCAGCCTGTGTGATCACAAGATGTAGAAGGGATCAGGTATCAGGCATCAAAGAACAAAAAAATCATATCATTGTGAATGAGGGGGGGGGTACAGTTAGGGGATCCAAGATCTATCTGTAGGCAACTGGACAACCCCTTACAGAAGGGTCGCTGGGAGTAGATGAGCCAGTCAGGATGCAGTGTAGCAACGATGAAACATATAACTTTCCTCTCATTCCTAAATGCTACCGCGCCCACTATCATGATCCCAATTCTACCTTACAAACCTGGCTAGACCAGAGAATATACACTGGTCCATATAGGAACTGGAAACACAGGGAAACCAGGACAGATGACCCCTTCAGGACCAGTGCTGAGAGTAGCAATAACAGGAGGATGGAGGAAAGGTGGGGTAGAAAGAGGGATCTGATTACAAGGATCTACATATAACCTCCTCCATGAGGGAGGGACAACAAAAAAGTGGGTGAAGGTAGATGTCGGACAGTGTAAGATAGGACAGAATAATAATTTATAAATTATCAAGGGTCCATGTGGGAGGGGAAGGGGGAAGGAGGGGAAATGAGGAGCTACTACCAAGGGCTCAAGTAGAAAGCAAATGTTTTGAGAATGATGATGGCAACAAATGTACGCAGTGGATGTATGTATAGATTGTGATAAGAGTTGTAGGAGCCCCCAATAAAATGATTCTTTTTAAAAACCTCAAAGAGCAAAACACACTATGGTTTATTGTACATCAATGATACTTCAATAAAATTACATAAAAAAGGGGAAAAAGAAATGGAATTTAAGGTAAAGAAAGTATTCCCTTTGAGGACCATATTGCAAATATATATTTAGGCAGGCAATTAGATAAAGACATTTTAAGTCTGGGCTTCTATACCTGCCATCTGTCTGTTATGAAAAGTATAATTAGCAACTAGAATCTCTCATACAAAATCAACTCAATATGGTCTTTCTGGTCTGACCTCCGTGGTGTTCTACTCTGCTTTGATGGAGCTCATCATATCATGACTCTATAACAAGATTGAGGAGTTATTTGCATTCTTATGTGGAAGGTAAATCTGTTTGGCCATTCTGTTAGACTAGTTCATTTTCTTTCCTACCATCCCATCTGCCATTTTAATTCAAAACAAGGCGAAAAGCATGTATGTGCCTTTTGAGGAAGGAGAAGATTTTGGCGTGGAAGAAATTCTCTTCTAGACTGCAAGGTAAGTATTTACCCCCTCTAGCCCTGTTGGAGGAGGGGAAAAGGAAGAGAGACAAGGCAAAGAGAACAACATAGTTAGTTTCACGCCTCCTTACTTGACCTGGGGATTGAGGGGAATATCAGTGACTATGGACCTGTTGTGCTCCCCATTTGGAAGCATGAAGAATAGAGGCTGCCAGGCAGAGCAGCCCTCTGGGAAGTCACTGAAGACAAACATATAGAGAGTGCCATCAAGTCTACTGTGATCCATGGAGACCTTATATGAAATGGAATGGAGTGCTGTCTGATCTTGCACCATTGTCACACATTCCTGAATGTTGAAGTCCATTGTTGCAGCGATTAGGTCAATCTGCCTCAATAAGGATCTTCCATGTCCCTCTATTTCATCAAATATGATGTCTTCCTCTAGCAATTGTCCACTGATAGTGTGTCCAAAACACATTAGTCAGTCAGTGTTCTCTTGTGATCCATAAGGTTTTCTTTCAGTAATTTTTGGAAGTGGACTAACAGGCCCCTCTTCCTTGTCTGTCTTAGTCTAGAAGCTTCACTGAAACCTGTCCACCATGGGCAATCCTGCTGGTATTTGAAATTCTGGGAACAGAGCTTCCAGCACCATAACAATACACAAACCATTATAGTACAACCAACTGACAGATGAGTGGAGGATATCTATATCTATATATGTGGAGAGAGTGAGAGTAAAACTAGCAATGCAGTCTGATTAGGCAGTATTCTGATAATCTGCTGCTAACAGAAAGTATCCCCACAAATAACATCTTAAAGTAATGATGATATCAATTTTGCTCACAAATCTGCAATCTGGGCAGAGCTCAGTGAGGACACTAGTTTTGGCTTCATCAAGCATTAGCTGGGGTAGCTCAAAGGACAGAGGCTGCAGCTCTCTTAAGACTCACTCCCTCACACGACTGATACTTCTATTGGTTGGAGCTCAAGAAGAACCCTATATGTGACATTTTCATTTGGCTTGGTCTTCCTTGCAACATCCTGACAGGGTCCCAATGGTGAACAACCCAATACGACCAGGTGGAAGTCACAGAGCAACACTTCTGCCATAGTCAAAGGCCTGCCAAGATGCAAGGAAGAGGGAAAGCAGGCCCTGTTTCTGGAAAAATGAACACAAACTCATCTTGTAACAAGAGAATGTGCGATGTGCAACATTAGGACAGTCATCTTTGAAGGACACAACCTGCCATGAGCCAAGATACAGAGACAGATTTCTACGAAAGCGAAAGGGCAGGACTTAGACTTAAAGATAAAGCCACAGACTTCATAGGACAAGAGCAATAGGGAGACAAGCAAAGGAAAGCTCTAGGACGCAAGCCTAACATGGCTAAAGATAGGGACAATGTCAGGACTGAACTGGAAGCAAGCAGACACCTGTGCAAGGCAGAACCCGTGAAGTTGTGAGTGCCTTCAAAGCTAAGTCAAAGTACCTTGGGGCGTGAGAAGGGAAGGAGCAGGAGAAGGAATTAATGGGTAGGTTTATGGAATTTGTAAGTCTGGAGACAGAGCATCAGGAATAGCTGGGTTCTGGCACTCAGTTGATACCATCAGAGTGTGAACCTTTTCCTTTCAGAGCTGTTTCCTTTTGAGTTTCACGCAGGCTTCCTGATGACAGCTGTAGTTTTATCTAGAAGCTCAGGAATTCTATTAGAGAGAGGCTCTTTTCCTTTCTAATCATTGGTGGTACTATCAGGTAAGCATTGGATTGCTAACTGCAAGGTTGGCAGTGCTACCCTACCAGCTACCTCATAGGGAAAAAGATGGAACTTTCTGCTCACATAAATATTTACAGTCTGAGAAACCCCACAGGGACCTTCTATGATTCAAAATGGACTCATTGGCAATGAGGAAATTGTTTCTGGGGCATTTTTTAGGGTTAGATATCATTAACCTAGCATGAGTCTCATACTGAGTCTGACCCAGTCCCTTTGGACAGAGGAAAGTCATGCCCTGACTAGCCAGGCCTGGAGCTGGCAGATTGGGTCAATGCCAGCAGAAGCATAGAGATGGAGCATGGTGGAAGAGTGATCCCGAAGATACAAGCCATGTGCTGTGAGTGGAAGAAGGGCAAATGAATGCTGCATTAATTAACCAGTCATTGACAAAATGAGGTTGCATGACAAATGGCTCCAAAACCCAGCAGTTCAACAATCAGTCCAACCCCTTCCCTCCCACACACACAGTTCTTAAAATTCAGGATCAGGGAGATTAACTGGAACTTTGAACTTGGCACTTCAGGGCTTGGAAGAGGTGACAGTGCATGTAAAGGCCTTGGGGCAGGAGAGATCTTGGTGTGACTGAAAGCCCAGAAGAAGACTAATTTGGGGGAGGTGAGATAATAGGAATGGAGTTTTCAGTGAGCATTTCCTTGAGAGCCTTCAAGCAAAAGCGATTTTTCTATATTCATGTTTTAGAAGTAGATCTCCACCCATGTGTAAAGCTTTGGGTATTGGATTGGTGTCAGTATGCAGGGAAAAATTAAATGGGCTTGTTATGGATTAGGAGCCTGTGGTATTCACCTAATCTTGTGTCAAGTTAAGGATTAGGAGTGTAGGCGTGGAGTTTAGGCTGCCATTCTGGAGATAGTCAGTGAGATTTTTATGTGGGCATAGCCTCCTTCTGAGAACTCTGAGAAATCTGGTACTTCCTCCTTGGAGGTGGAAGACACCTCTCTCTCTCTCTCTCTCTCTCTCTCTCTCTCTCTCTCTCTCTCTCTCTCTCTCTCTCTCTCTCTCTCTGCTACTCCTTGGGAGACATTGCAGAAGGCAAGCCAAATGGATGCGACCAGACCTCTGAAGCCAATGAAGCCTCAGAGAGATCGCAGCCAGCACTGAGATGCTTACAATGCCACTGGATCCACAAGACTTTCCACCCATTGGCCTGTGATTATCCTGCATTCAGCATCACTGCACATGTTTTATGGGTCTGAAAAGGAATTTATAGATTGGTATCATACATATGGGCTAATACCAGACTTATGGATTCGATGTGCACTGGGCTGGGACGTTTGCTTAATGTACAATTACTGTTTGATATAAAACTCTCTCTCTGGATTTATAAGGTAGAATTAGACCAGAACATGTACTCTGGTACAGAAAGGAGCTGGAAACACAGGGAATCCATGACAGATGATCCCTTCAGGACCAGTGGTGAGAGTGGAAATACCAGGAGGGTGGAGGGAAGGTGGGGTAGAAAGGGTGAATTGATTACAAGGATCTACATAAAATCTCTGCCCTGGGGGACGGACAACAGAAAAGTGGGGGAAGTGAGATGTTTGACGTGTAAGATATAACAAAATAATTTATATATTACCAAGGATTTATGAGGGAGGGGGAGGAGGATGGAAGTGGGGAAATGAGGAGCTGATACGAAGGGCTCAAGTAGAAAGCAAATGTTTTGAGAAGGATGAGGGCAACACATGTACAAATGTACTTGACACACAATGGGTGGATGGATGGATGGATGGATGGGTGGATGGATGGATGGATGGATGGAATGACTGTGATAAGAGTTGTATGAGCCCCCAATAAAATTATCAAGGGTTCATAAGGAGGGGGGAGTGGGGAGGGAGGAGAAAAATGAGGAGCAGGTGCCAGGGGCTTATGTGGAGAGCAAATGTTTTGACAATGATGAGGGCAATGAATGTATAAATGTGCTTTATAATGGATGGATGGATGGATTGTGATAAGAGTTGTATAAATCCCTAATATAATGATTAAATAATAGGGAAATGATTTTTAAAAACCACCAACTCTCTCTCATACACATGAGTCTCCCTCGATTTTCCTCTAGCATACCCAGACTAATACACAGTTCGCCCCTGTCCTATAGGGCCGCTATGAGTTGGCATGGACTTGAGGGCAGTGGGTTTGTTAGGGCTTTGGAGTTCAGCAGGCCTTTGTTGGTGTGTTTGAGTCTATTTTTGTAGCTGTTGTTTGCAGGTCAGTGGCTCATCTTCCAGCACTCTATAGGACCATATTTTTTTGTGACCCATAGGCTTTCATTTGTTAATATTTGGAAGTAGATCACCAGGTCTTTCTTCCTAGTCTGCCTTAGGCTAGAGCAGTGGTTCTCAATCTGTGGGTTGTGACCCCATTTGGGGTCCAGCGACCTTTTAACACGAGTCACCCGATTCATGGCAGTAGCAACATTACAGTTATGAAGTAGCAAGGAAAATGATTTTATGGTTGGGGGTCACCACAACATGAGGAATTGTATTAAAGGAAGGTTGAGCACCACAGGGCTCGAGGTTCCACTGAAGCCTGCCCATCATTGCTGACCCTTCTGGGGTTTGTCATATCGGTGGCACAGCTTCCAATTTCACAGCAGCACTCTAGCTACCACTGCACCACGAACTGATAGACAGGTGGTGGACTGTTCTTAAAAGCCACCTGATTTACGATGCTTTGTTTTGACAGCCCTGGAAAATGGATACAGAATCTAGTTTCATAGTCAATGCAAGACACACCTTGGGGCAGTAGGGTTGGCATGAAGTGAATAGATTCGAAGTATATTTTAGGGAGAGGAAGGATGACAGTTAATGCCTGGGGGGTGTGCAAGAAGAAAGGAAGCAGAGACACCATTGATATTAAGTGCCTGAGTTAAGACAGGAATTTCCAGGGAAGCTGGTGGGTCATGATGGGAGAATTTCACACTCCCCGGGGACAGGGGGAGCATTGATTAGTTCATATGTCTGCGCATCTTCTCAGACAATAGAGGCTTTGTCATCCTCAAATGAAGCATGCAGTTGGAGCTCAGAGAGGGCATGCAGTGCAAATGAAGACTGGGTTGGTTGAGATGGGTGGACCAGGGCCACTAGTCAATTCTGAGGAGCTTCAGAAAACCTGCCCAGTGTCTCTTGGAGAGTGGGCATGTCTCATGGCCACAGAGGGCCTTTTAATGTTTCACCTCCCACTGTAGCAGCGAGAGGCTCTATCAGCTCATCCTGGAAAGGAAACATACTACCTGCCATCAGGTTCATTTCTTCAGAAAGGATGGAAGAATACAAATGAAAGACTACAGTTTGAAGGTGTCTTAGGCAGACTATCAGGCTCATTAAAGCTTCATTTATTAAAACTTCATTATTCAGAGACATTCTCCCAGTAGGATGTATGCTGGGGTGGGGGTGGGCATGAGGAGGAAGGCTTGGAGCAGGGTAGGGGAACAACCCCACACCCCCAAAAAATACCTTCCCAAGAAGCAATTCCAGTGGGCACAGATTAGAAAGAAGTTTCATCCTCTGGTCACTTGATGTTTGTCCCTCTCTTTTATCTGAATGCTCTTTCCACATTGCTCAGATGAATCATCAAATTTATATTAAAATGCAAGTTAGGAAGCATCATCCCCAACCAACCTTGTTCATCAAAATGGTAGTGCTCTCTCCGGGTACCCTGAGTTCAGTTTGTCAACAAGCTGAAGCAGTTGAGCTGGGGCTCTGTGAGGCCCAGGAGCATGAGTTCATTAATATCCGACCCATAATGCCTTGCTGGGTTTATGCCAACAAAGCCCTGTCACTCCTTACCATAGGATTTACTCACTCTTTGAAACAGGCATTTATTTACACACAGTTTGACCTCATGATGGTGTTCAGCAGATGTGGATCTTACTTATTTGCATTGTTCTGTGACAGTTGCAAAATTCGTTAGTGGCTCAGGGATCAATCCTCTGTGGACTGCCCCGAAGCTAGATGAAGCAAGCGGGTTCTCCCTGATTCATCCTCCCTCCTTAGCAATGCTTGCTAGTCAGGATAACATAGTGCCCATTAAAGAAACTGCCTGTGTCACTTTAAGTTTGTGACCTGGGCGGGAGGGAGGGTCATGATCACAAGTGACAGAAACTGACGCTTGACTAACTTAGGGAAAAAGGCCTAATGGTGGATAAATGTTGGGAAGACAAGAAAATGTGGCAAATGCCTGGGCAATCTCAGGGCTGTGAAGCAGGTAATGGCGAAACACTCCTCCTGAGGCCAAAGCGTGCCCTCTGTAGTACATTAAATCACATTCACACACACCCATTCATGTTCACATGGGACCTGAGGCTATGGCCTTACTTGGAGAGGAGGTCTTGGCAGATGTGCTTAGATAAGTATTTCAAGAGCTCCATCTTTCTGGGTTTAGATTTCAGATGGATACTACATGCACTGATTGGTGTGTTCTTATAAGAAGGGGAGTGGGCACACAGAGACCCCGTGTGAAGACACTGGCAGAGATTGGATCAGTGCATCTATAAGCCAAGAAATATCAAGGATTAGCAGCAGTGACCAGAAGCAGAGAGAGGCTACTTTGATTCTCCTTCAGAGCTCTCAGAAGGAATGAATCTTGCCCACACCTTAATTTTAACCCTTTGTCCTTCAGAAAAGTGAGAGAACAAATGCCTGCTGTTTAAGTCACTCGATTGGTAGCCAGTTGTTACAGCTACCCAAAAGAACCATTATGGATTGATCTGTAGCCCCCTCAAAATATGTGAGAAATTTGAACCTTGGTGGACATGATCCTGTTTGAAAAGAAGGGAGTTCTTTTGTAATATAAATGAGGCCGTATGGCCACTGGAGATCCCTTCATAGAGGGGTTTAGAAGAGGAGATGGGTCAGTCAGGGTGCGAGGTAGTACCGATGAAGAACACAGCTTTCCCCCAGATCCTGTATGCTTCCTCCCCCCAACTACCATGATCCAAATTCTACCTTGCAGGGCTGGATAGGGCAGAGGTTGTACACTGGTGCATATGGGGGCTGGAGGCACAGGGAATCCAGGGTGGATGATACCTTCAGGACCAAAGGTGTGAGGGGCGATGCTGGGAGAGTGGAGGGTGAGTGGGTTGGAAAGGGGGAACTGATTACGAGGATCCACATGTGACCTCCTCCCTGGGAGATGGACAGCAGAGAAGGGGGGGAAGGGAGACTCGGGATAGAGCAAGATATGACAAAATAACAATGTATAAATTACCAAGGGTACATGAGGGAGGGGGGAGCGGGGAGGGAGTGGAAAAAAAAAAAGAGGACCTGATGCAAAGTGCATAAGTGGAGAGCAAATGCTTTGAGAATGATTGGGGCAGGGAATGTGCGGATGTGCTTTATATAATTGATGTATGTATATGTATGGATTGTGATAAGAGTTGTATGAGTCCCTAATAAAATGTAAAAAAAAAGAAAATGATTAAGGCAAAGAATGTACAGATGTGCTTTATACAATTGATATATGTATATGTATGGATTGTGATAAGAGTTGTATGAGTCCCTAATAAAATGTTTAAAAAAATGAGGCCATATGAGAATAGGCTTGAGCCTAAACCTAAACACTTCTCAGTTAAAGGCCAGGATAGACCCAGTAACACACAGTACGGGGAGAAAGATAGCGAGGAATGCCAAGGAACTTTCTGGTATCCACAAAGAAGGACCCTGACCTAGAGTCGCACCCCAAATTTGAACCTGTAAGCTCCAAAGCAGGGGGAAAAGTGTTTTAAGGCTACTGACTTGTTGGGTAATTTTTGGAGATTAAGACAGAAACTTAAGACATCCTCCAATCCTTCCTCTAGCTTCGTTCCATTTTTCTCACATTCAAGAGTCCTCCTAGAGGATTCAGTCAGGTTGTTGTTGTTGTTGTTGTTCAGTGTCATAGTGAGGGTTTGGATTCATTGTGACCATGCATACAACATAATCATACACTGCCCGTTCCTGTACCATTCTCACAGTTGTTCTTAAGTTTGAGCCCATTGTTGCAGCCACTGTGTCAATCCCATTTGTTGAGGGCTTTCCTCTTTTTCATTGCCCCTCTACTTTCCAGAACACGATGTCCTGCTCCAGGGACTGATCTCTCCGGACAACATGTCAATGTTAAGGCGAAGTCTCATTATCCTTGCCCTGAGGAACATTCTGGCTGTACTTCATCCAAGTTAGATGGGTTTGTTCTTTTGGCAGTCCATGGTACATTCATTACTCTTTTACATCACTACTAATCAAATATATCTATTCTTCTTTGGTCTTCCTTATTCAGTGTTCAACTTTCACATGAATATGAGACAGTTGAAAATACCATGGCCTGGGTCAACCCGCCCCAGTCCTCAAAGTAATCTCTTGCTTTTCAACACTTTAAAGAGGTCTCGTGTAGCAGATTTGACTAGTGAAATGTGTCATTTGTTCTCTTCTCTGCTGCTTCCATGAGAATTGATTGTGGATTCAAGCAAGACAAAATCCTTGACAATTTCGATCTTTCCTCCATTTATCATGATGTTATCAATAGGTCCAGTTGTGAGGGTCTGGGCTTTCTTTACATTGAGTCATAATCCAAACGGAAGGCTTTAATCAATCCTTCATCTTCATCAGCAAGTGAATCAAGTCCTTCTCATTTTCAGCAAAATTGTGTCATCTGTATAATGCAGGTTGTTAATAGGCCTTCCTCCAACCTGATGCTCCATCAGGCACTGCCCCTTAATGAGTTTAGGTCATGAAGGATAGTCCTCCATAGGCACATTGATTATTACACTACCACCCTCACATAATAAATTCAGAGAGAGAAAATTTCCCCAAAGCAATGGAAAGCTTACTAGAGAAGTGGAGGGTGCTAAAAACCAAAGGTGACACAAACCGGAAATCAATACTAGTTTTCAATACCTGCAGTCATCTAATAGTTCACTGCACTATCTAAGGAAAGGTGAGGAGAACTGGGGCAATTCCATTAAAAAAAGACAATGCAGGGTATATAAGTCCGTCATTCCTCTGGAGAAGAAAAACACATAGTTGGGTTGTAGAGCTTTGTTTGCTAATCAACCGAATGTAGTTGTAAGGCAGGGGTGTGCGTGTACGCGTGTGTGTGTGTGCGTGCGTGTGTGTGTGTGTGTGTGTGTGTTGAAGGGAGGGGCTTGCCATTCTATTTCATAGCCAGGAGAAAGATGAGCCTCTTCCCATATCTTTTGCTCTGTGGCAAGTTACTGATCTACAAGGAACTTTTATTTGACAAGGACATTGCCGAGAAAAAAACGGGAAGCTTGTGTTCATCTCTGCTGAGAGGTGGAGTCAAAGAGATGGGCTTTATGACAGACACCCTGATCGTGCAACCAAACTATGAAATGGCCTCATACATTCAACACACATTTGCTGCACCTCCCCAGTGTGCTGCCCAGATATTACCAGGCAGAGTGTTTTATGGGCAGCATTTTAGAGTTAGGCAGGCAGAGGGAGTGTCTTTGTGGGTGTTGCCTTTACCAGTCCTTGGATTGTTCTGGGACAGGCATGCCTTTTTCCTCTAAAGTAACTGATCGCGTGTAAAGAAGGAGTCTCCTCAGTAAGACGGATTGAACCAAACCCAACCTATGACAATCATCTCAATTGGAACACATAGCGACCCTATACAAATACCCGTAGGGTTTCCAAGTTTGTAACTCTTTTGGGGGGTCAACTACCATATCCTTCTCTTGCAGAACCACTACAGAGTTGAGCGTTGTGTTAGCAGCTGAATGCTTAATCACTGTGCCCATTTTGTTTGCTGAGCCGCCCTCAAAACACTGAACAGTTTTTCTGGGTACCAAGTATGTCCACTTCTATATCTGGCCTAGGGTGTTTTCTCCAAGTTGATAGGAGGTGCAAATCAGTTACTAGGGGTTTGGCAGAGTCAGTATGGAAACTGGGAGGGTGTGTGAAATTTGAACCAGAGTAGAACAATTCCAAGACCCTTCCTAGGGATTCCTGGCATATAATATGCAAATGGTAGTCAAGATATATAACTGTGTCTCTGTTCTTGGTTCTGTCAGTACCTGGTGTGGCCACAAAGGAGAAACCTGGTCTCCTGCTATTTTGAGCATCTAGTGTGAATGACAGGAGATAAGTCACATGCTAATGAACCCTGGTGGTGTAGTAGTTAAGCACCATGGTGCCCGGCTATCAAAGCATATAGCGTCTGGGGTCTTAAAGGCTGGAAGATAAACAGGGGGCCATGTAGCTAAGAAACAACAAAGTCCACATGGAAAAAGCACACCAGCCTACACCAACATGATCGCTGAAGACAAAGCGGGTGCATAAGCACATGTGAGCATGTTTTCTTGATGTGCACTCACCCTTTATATACAACTCTCTTATACATACGTGTTTCTGTGGATTTGTTTCTCGAATGCACCCAGACTAACATAAGCAGCGTGGAACGCATTTAAGAAGCCTAGACAAGGGCAGGGCAGGATATTCGGAGGGACTGGATCCAGAATTTGAGAGGAAGGAGCCCTGGTGGCAAAACGGGCTGCTAGCTCGCTGTCCCAGGGGGGACAATGAGACTGCTGGCTCCCATGAAAATTTACAGTCTTGAAAACTCCATATAGGGTCACTGTGGTTGTAATCCACTGGACGGCAGTGACCTTTTGGGATTGAAGGTGGAAGCCACCAATGACTTCCTGCCATTGAGCCAAGGAGCCTCAGGAGAGTGTGTGAACTTCTGGAATGCAGTGAACAACCTCTGCACATCTGCTTTTCGTGCTGCCCAAGTCATGCCCTTGGCCTTTGCTTAAACATATTCATCCAGAAGTGAACCATCACAGCTGCTCCCTCGGGAAGCTGGGGGCTGAGCTCTCTGGTTCCACTCTGTCAGCATTTCTGGTCCGGGTACCTCCCCTCTTCCCCGGCACAGGCAATGTGCTTTTGGAAGCAGTGTTCCCTGGGTAGTGGGTGTGATTTGCCTCCTCTGGCCTAACATGATGAATGCTGAACTTTACCTAGCCCAGGGGAAAACTTATTATTTAAAGTAAGCTTTAGACAGAATCTTTAGAAAGAGAAATGGTTAACTTTATGTACACAATGACTCCCCAACACATAGGCTCAACCTCATAGGCTGTGGATGACCTTGAGCAGGTGCTCAGTCACAATGGTTTTCTATCAGGATTGAGAGTTCAGCTCTCTCAACTCTCCAACTGGTTATTAGCACCATAGTCTCGTTTCTATTTTTGTATTTACTTTGTTTTTAGGGGAAAAAGACTCCCAATCCAACTATATTTTATTAGGAACTCCTTTGCTAAGTTTTACACAAGAAAAAGGCACAAACTGCTGTTCTGGATGAAGGAGAGCATCCGCATGAGGCCACAATGGTGTTGGAAGGACCCACAGCCACAGTGACTTAAATAAAATGACACCCATTCTGTCCTGCTGACTCTGACTCATAGTGACTCTGTGTAGGGATCCTGAAGTTGCTACCTTTACAGGAAGCAATAACCTCATCTTTCTCCTGTGGAATGACTAGTGGCTTTGAACCAGCGACCTTGCTCTTAATAGTCCAACACTATCCAGCATTACCACCTGGGCTCCTGAAAACTTAAATAAGACATAGAAAACAAACAACTTTGTCACAAAATTGTGACTGAAGACAGATAAATTCCTGGAGTTTCAGGAGAGCCTGTGAGAGCATGAGCGGGACCTTCATTGGGATGTGCACACTACCGTATATCGTTGAGTGTGGCCCGGGGAGTGGACGCAAGCACACTGCCTGAGGGACAAGCTTTCCACTGCCAGTCAGAGTAGGGAAGAACTCAATGGTGGCTGAATCTGTGGCCCCTCAAAATGGATGTAGGGTCTCCACATAGACTCTCACTGTGAGCCACAGCCTATTGCTCAAAATTTAAGCTCAAATACGACTTAAACGCCAAACATTCTGTTTCCTTAAAATAGGGTACTGCCAGGATCAGCTAGAAGTCTGCATGACCTATCAGATCTCAACGCCGATCTCAAATCACTTCACATGATCCATTCTACCAGTCATGTCAAGGACAACTAGAGGTCTGCATGAGCGAGCCCAAATCGCCTCCTCACTTACCCATTCCAGAGGCTGTGCCTGTATAACCTATCGACTAACACATTCCCATATGCCGTGGTTATGAAACCAACCATCATGCTGGAATAAGGACCAATCACGATGCAAGGGTCAGGATCAATGGGAAAGCAAAATAGGGGCTGAGGGGAGCCAAGAGGGGTCGCTTCACTCAATCCCTAAACCTGATCTAATGTCACTAGACTGAGGTCTTCCTCACATCTCATGGGCACCCGATTCATGATTGAAGTGAATTGTGCTTATTCAATCTTTGTTCTGCTTGCTGTCCTGCTGTGCTGCATCCTCTTCTTGCTTTTTTGTGCATGGCTCCCTCTGTTGTGGTGACAAATGGCTTGAGAGGGATTTGACATAGGGAGAAAGCCCACCCACATCAACTGTCACCAGAAGCAGACACTAAGTCCATTTCTCTCACCTCACAGAAGTATGCACACCAGACACTGGTAGGGCTGCCTGGGAGGGGAACCCTTAGTGCAGTGGTTCTCAACCTGTGGGTTGCGACACCTTTGGGAGTCATATGACCCTTTCACAGGGCTCACCCAATTCATAACTGTAGCAAAATTACAGTGATGAAGTAGCAAGAAAATCATTTAATGGTTGGGGGAGGGGGGCATCACCACAACAAGAGGACCTGTATTAGGAAGGTTGAGAACCACTGCCCGAGTGTGTTTAGGACTTTGCTGCCCTCAAGGTCATCAGACATTCCTGAAGGCAGAGCCACTGCAGGAAGCCCTTCTGGGAAATGCCCTGAAGACAGGTCTCAACCAACTCCACCCTCACCCTCTGAGATCCTAATCATAGGACGCATGGAAATGCTCCCTGCCACTTCGAAGGCTGTAAGTCCATGGGAGCAGAAAGCCTCCTCTTTCTCCCTTGGAGTGGTGGCTGGTGAGTTCAAACTGCTCACTTTCTGGCTAACATAACCCACAGACCAGCTCCCCCTGAGCTCAGTTTGGTTTGCCGCACAGCACACATTGTTTGGAACCTTCTGAAATAGCTATGCACATGTGCAGGTTGGGGGGATTTCGCACAAGATGCAGTTTTCCACCCTCTCTTGGCAAAAATAATTTTTGCAAAAGGCTTGTATTCTCTTCTGGATCTGAGTAGCAGCTACTCTCATGAAGTCATAGCACATACATTCATGCTACAGTCCTCCCAACTCCCTAATATCTTACGCCGAGTCTGCTCCATGCTTTTCTGTGTCCTACATGGCAGCTGTAGGCACCCAAGGCATGGGCTCTGCAGCCTGGGTCCAAATCTCTCCTTCCCACTTCCTCACTGTGTGGTCCTAGGCTCATGACTTTATCATTCTGTGCCACTGATTTTTCATCTGTAAAAGGAGGCCAAATAGAGTCCACACATAGGCTTGTTAAGTGGAATAATTGAATTATTATACACAAAAAGCTTAGAACGGTGCTTGGCATCTTGCAAATACTATTAGGTGGTTTAGCATAGGGACTGGGTCATCCATTACATATGCTCAGGTTCAAACTTCCGGCCAGGAAGGGGTGGTACACCTAGGTGGGCATTACACCTGGATTGGCCCATCTGGGCCAGGTGAATTCAATCCAGCCATTGGGGTTGACCATGACCGTCAACCATGCCTCCCTATGGAGGAATTGAAAAGGCAGGATCTTGACCGCTCCGATGTCTCCCTTCACCCACTTTTCTGTTGTCCGTCCCCCAGAGAGGAGGTCACATGTAGATTCTTGTAATCAGTTCCCTCTTTCCAATCCACCCTCCCACAACCCTCTCAGTATCACCACTCACAAATTATCAAGGTTTCTTGAGGGATGGGGGAGCGGGGAGGGAGGGGAGAAATGAGGACTTGATGCCAGGGGCTTAAGTGGAGAGCAAATGTTTTGAGAATAATGAGGGCAATGAATGTACAAATGTGCTTTACACAATTGATGTATATATGGATTGTGATAAGAGTTGTATGAGCCCCTAATAAAACGATTTTTAAAAAAAGAAAAAAAGGCAGGATCCCGGAGCCCACTGAGTGACTTTCTCTCCAGCAGCTTCTAGGTAGGCTGTGCCCCGTGAGGGGCCCCGAGGTGCCTGTGTAAACCTGAAACTTCTTCTCTCAAAAAACCCACTTGGATCACAATCCACGCTTCGAATTGAATTCTTTGTCGCGCGAAGCCAAGGCCTGAGGTATATCTCTCCCAGGAGAGATCTAACAATAGTATCTCTTATTATAGCATTAGGAGCCCAGGTGGTGTAGTGGACTGTGCATTAAGCTGCTAATCGCAAGGTCGGGGGTTTGAACTGACTAGCCCGTCCGTGGGAGAAATATGAGGTTGTCTATTTCTGTAAGGCAGTGGTTCTCAACCTTCATAATGCCCCCACCCTTTAATACAGTTCATGTTGTGGTCACCTGCAACCATAAAATTATTTTCATTGCTACTTCATAACTGTAATTTTGCTATTGTTATGAAATGGTTGACCCCTGTGAAAGGGTTATTTGATCCCCAGAGGGGTCGCGACCCACAGGTTGAGAACCGCTACTGTAAGGATTTAAAGTCTCAAAACCCCAAAGGGGCAGTTCTTTGTCCTATTGGGCTGGTATGAGTGGGAGTCAATAAAATGGTAGTTAGGTTTTTTTCTGCATCAGTATCAGATTCTGGTGGCAATCTTAGTCATCACGCATTGTGGTCTGGTTTGAACTCTGGTAGATCTTTGGGAAATGACTGCCCTGGTTTGAGGTGAGGGCTACGGTGCTTCAGTGGTAGATCTCTCATCGTCTTTCACCGGGAAGACCCGGGTTCGATTTGCAGCCAATGTGCCCCAGACTGTCAGTGAAAGTTTGTGTGTTGCTATGACACTGAGCAGGCTTCAGGGATGTTTCCAGACTGAAATAGAATAAGGACGAAAGACCTGATTATCTCCATCCACACATCGACCTATGGCCCTCCACGGTTGGCTTCCCTTCCCAGCCCTGGTGATAGCACAGACTGGCATACTTTGCTCTGCTTCCCATGAGGTGTCCATGAGAGGCTGACTCGACAACCACGGTCAAGATCAACAGCTTGAACTCCTTTCTGGGTCTACAGAAACAAGAACAACCTTCTGAAAGGAGGTCGCATTGCTATTTGGGACTGGGAGAATGCCTTTGTGACAAGGATTGTGCTCTGGATCCCAAAGGCGACTTTTAAACACAGCCACATAGCAACTCCGGAAATTGCCATAGCAGAAGCCAGGTTTAAAAAAAAAAAAGTTCTACTGGCTTGCTCAAAGGAGGCCAGAGTTGGATGGGGGTGGGGTGGGGTGGGAGACTCGTCTAAAAATGAACAAATTTGTTTGCTTACATATTTGTCATGTCTTTTGGGCCTGAAAGAAAGGGGGGGGGAAAGCAGACGAGAGGAGGAAACGGCGACTGACAGTCATCTTGTTGGTATTCCCACAGCATCCCCTCCTTAGGCACTTGCTGCCATCTCATCCAACTCCACTCAGTATATTTTCACCCAGCAATGATGCAGAAATGTCTGTGTACTCCAGTGTCATTGTAGTCGGGCAGCGTTTATGGGTTTGACTTTCAACTCAGCATGGCAGGACGTCTAGAAGCAATTATAACCAGCACCTGCTCTGTCTGTGCGGTGGGCAGGCAGTGACGGATCCCCAGCTTCCAGAACACTAGTGCCCCCTCCCAGCTCAGGATAATGACGGTGACACTCGGCCTCCTTGTTGTCTGGGGGAGCTCTAGGAGCTCTCCTCTGAAACCTCATATTATTGGTATTTCTTTGAGTGAACACATCAAATTAGTGACTGTAAAGGAAGGTGTAGGAGATGATTATTGGTGACAAGACAAGCCTCAACCACTTCCAGAGAGCATGTCTCCTAAGTGCAAAGTATGGAGAGGGAGGAAACAATTGACCACAAATGGAACAGGCTCTGAGTCTCGCCACACAATGTATGTGCATGGTCACTGAGGCGCCAACATTATGGCTGGAGGACGGACATGGTTTGTGCAGCCGTGATTGCCATCCAGAACGTGCCGTGCTATTGTGAAAAACGATTTTTTTATTCTGAGCAAATCTCTGCTTCCACTTGCTTTAATGCTTCGCCAGAGAGCCAGGGACTCTGGGAGGGGTGGGGACGCACAGGGCTGGGCTGACCTCAGGAACTCATGTGTAAAGGGCTTTTTCTCACTTGGAAGCAGGCTGGGTTCACAGCTGTTCTTTCTGGTAAAGCTTGTTTCTGAACCTTGCCACGTCTGAGTCCGAAGAGGGAAATGAAGGTGACAAATGCTGCGAGGAGCCCTGGGCACATCTTGGCTATGGTCCTGCTTAAGTCTGTTTCATTTGAATCCCAGTTTTACCTTTCCTCCTTTCTGGGTTCCGAAGCATCAGATGGGTGCCAAACGCTTCCACGGACAACTAAAGCTGAACAAGGTGCAGGCAGATGAAGAGCAACGGGAGGTTGGTGTTTGGGAGAATGAATACTTGGGCTTCCTAGGCCAGTCCAGCTGGTGGTAAGAGCCCTGTTTCAGATTCCACTGAAATCTCCTAGTGTCCAAGGACCAAGTGGCTCCTAAGTCCAGAATTTCTGTTACATGTCTCACCAAGGAGAAGCTGGGCC
The DNA here is from genome assembly GCF_050624435.1 of Tenrec ecaudatus. Taxonomy (NCBI): domain Eukaryota; kingdom Metazoa; phylum Chordata; class Mammalia; order Afrosoricida; family Tenrecidae; genus Tenrec; species Tenrec ecaudatus. The sequence continues at coordinate 368,496 of NW_027458059.1, forward strand.
AAAATGCATTGAAGAATAAAGCAGGAGCTTGGCTTGTGGATTCACTCTCTGATTCTGAAATTTCAAAGGCTCCGTGCACAGACATTTCAACACTGAAAGCACAGCAGGGAAAATCAAAGACTTGGGCTTCCTCCTTGCCCCTCTTTTAGGGCTTTTATGGTTTTCCAAGGCGCCTCCCAGAGCCGAGTGTTGTATAGGTCATGTTTAAAAATGTCGTAGTTCTGAGGGACTTGCTGTTCTGCTTTCTTTTGCAAGGAGACCCGGTTTCTTGTCTTGTGGCCAAACACAGAGCACAGATGTCTGTGGGCCCCCTCCCTTTCCCCTGACCTTTGCTCTCTTCTCTGGATACCCTACTGACCTGTTCTCCCTTACAAGATCTGAACTGCTCACACACTTCGTTAAATTCTCATCCTAGCGAGAAGCATCCGAGCATCTTATTAGAGCCTGTATGAGTTCTGTTCTGGATGCCTATTTGTGTAACTTCAGGTCTCTGGCATGGAAACGTCCCATACCCACAGACCCACACAGGTAATATAAACTCCAACAATAGTTTAAGGTTTAAGGTGGTCACAGGGAACACTGGGGCCCGTGTCTCCTGGTGAACCCCTCAGGCTGTCTAAAGGGGCTAGTTCCATCTCAATGTAGCCATGCAGGAATGTAAACCGGTTAGGTAGCAAGACAAGGGGTTGTTCCTCTCCATGCTTAGGGGGCCCCCTACAGGAGGTTGGAAGCCAATGCGGGCTAAGCCCAAGCCAGGAGAGCTTAATTGATGCCTCCCAGCTGAAAGCCCTTACAAGGCTGGAATCTGGAGACCACCGCCCCTTCCCTTCAGCTGCTTCTCTGCCTTCCACTCAGCAGGGCTGAGTGTGCAGTGTCATGAGGGTGCCCATGTTCAGTTTAGTGTAACGCCGGAACCTTCTTCTCTCATGTCTATAAACCCACTCGGATTACCACCCAGGCTTTGGTGTGAATTTCTTTCCAGTGTGTAGCCAAGGACCGAGACATTTCCCACCCGAGAAACCTAACAGACCCGGACTTACAATAAACCCATATTTGTATTTATAAGGCAAGAGGTGACCAGGTCTAGACAATAATGGTGAAGAGGGCCCTGGGTTTGAGAAAGATTCTGAAGTAGAATCCATAACCCTTAGAAATGTATTGGCCTTAGGGGAGGGGCAAAGAGGGCTGGATTGAGAAAGTCTCTGGCATCCAGTTCTGACTTGACTTCTGGATCCTGAATCCTTCAGGGCCATGACCTTGCCCTCCAGCCAGACCTTCCAATAGCCATCTTCTCAGAGCCTTGTTAAGTTCTCATAATACATTACACCTGCCATCCTGTGAGCAGCTACCAAACCCAGGCACTTTTTTCAAAGACAAGCTCGCTCTCTCTACCCCTAAGAGCAGGTAGTTTGGGGATGATGGATATGAGATACCACAGAAGACAAATCTGTTATCTTCCATGGTGCACAGAACATGCTGTCACAACCAGGACTCGTGACAATCCCTCAGTTTCCTAAATTGCTTCACTGCTACTTTTAATTAAGCCTCATTAGATTGTCATATCTTGATAAGAGGGATGACCCTGAACTAGATGCATAAATTAAAGCTATCCTCATCCTGTGCTTTTATATGAATGTGTTAATTATTTTTGTGATTAGGGAGAATAATGGAGGGATGGAGCAATACCAAACGGAGTTTGACAAAGTGTTGGTGTTTGCTGCGGCAAACGTGGTGCGTGTCAGACACAATCCGTCACCCAGTGAGTCTGCCATTAACACCAAGGGACAAAGGTAGGATTCCCTGTAATAAATAACCTTCCTCCCAGATGCTAATGGAGACCCAGCAGGACCCACTGTTGTGTTGTCGCAGTTGTACACGGGCCCTTAGAGGAGACAGAGCTAGTGTTTGAAACGCGTCTTGTTTGCCCCCAGTTGGCTCACACATTTGTTTTTTAAATGGCATAATCACTAACATTTAAACACAGGGTGATGTGACGTAACAATCTGCAGCTTCTGAGAAATGGAGAGGCCCGACTTTGCTGGTTGACAGTGCAGAGGGACTGGGAGAGCAGTCAGATATGGTGATCAGAGTTTGGAATCCTTGCTTTCCAAGTACATGTGTCAAGGAGTTCAAGGGTTCAGAAATTTAGGAGGGAAGTTCCAGAAGACAAGTTTGTGTGGTCGATAATAAACCAATATAGGGGTTGAGATTTCAATCTGTTGGCTATTTATTTTGTGCTTGGTAGCCAACCAGCCCAGAATTCCTGACCTCGCCGACCTGTGAAACAAGGACCATTCCAGAATGAAATAGAAGCAAGCACGGAAGTGAGGGCATCCATTACCCCGAATGCATAGGGGTCAGGAACTAAGTGCTTTCTGTAGAACAGCTCCAGAAGGCAGACCTTTGGCTGGAAAACCTGTTAGGGAGCTAGCATAGGGACTGGCAGGCCTATTACACATGCTCAGAGGTCCGAGCTACCAGCTCATGAAGCAGTGGCTCACTGCATGCTCAGCAGTTCAGGTTTCCAGCCAGGAGGGGGAGCTATGCCTGGGTGGGGCTGTACCTGCATTGGCTCACCTAGGCCAGGTGAATTCAATTCAACAATTCAGCCAATGGGGTCGACCCACGTCATCGACCACGCCTCCCTAACCGCTCATAAAACTCACGGGGATCCCAAACCAGGCCTCGCCGTGAGCTGTTTCTCGCGTGGAGCCATGGACCGAGGCACACCTGTCCCCGGAGAGGTCGAAAAGAAGCGGTGCTGTGTGATTTGGAGCTATGAGGTAAGCCGGCCCCAGGAGTGGGCCCTCCCATGTTGGTCTCATGGATTGGGGGCCCCTCTGGGCTCCTTTTACCTCACCACCCTCGGGAGAATTGTTGGGTTGAATTCACGGTGTTCGTCTTTGCGCCGTATCTTGCTGGTGTCCGTCTTTGCGCCGTTTCTTGCTGGTGTCCGTCTTTGCGCCGTTTCTTGCTGGTGTGCGGGACTTGACGTGCCTGCTTTCCCAGGAACTCGCCTGCCTTCCCGGGCTGCATTTGTGAGGGGGCTGGGACGCTGCTGCCTGGAGGCTGGGAGGATTTTGAGTCCAAAAGCCTTCTCGAGGCTCAGTGTATAAGGTTTATTTGGACGTGAAAACAGAATCAAAGATGCAATTAACGAAGTTTTAGAAGCAGGCTTTATTGAGAAGCTTGCGGGCAGGTTCAGCAACTCAGGGTATTGAGCTATTGAAGCCGCGCAGGGGGAAAAAATCCTGGCAGCGTTTTTATGCCCACTGCTGGCAGGCACGGCTGGGGAGGATCAAAGCTGGGGAGGATCTGCGCACACAGGTGCTTCAGAAGGGAGAAGGTCGTTAATCTTACCTATATGTCAGGGACGCGTGGAGTGACCATATCTTCAGAAAACATTCTGGCTTTGTGACGAGCTGGTTCCAGGAATTTGGGGTTGAGCTGGGGAGGGGAGGTCGGTTAGGGGTCAGCCTTGAGAGCTAAGATGGAGGTGCAGGACTCAAAATGGAGTCTGTTGTGCCAAGACTGGGAAACAGTGTTGTGCCGCGGCTCCGGCAAGCAGCAGGCCTGGGGGCGCCTGCGTCCACCCTGTTGGTTTGGGCAGGACTCTGGCTGGGTGGCCGGCTCCAGGCTGGCTTTCGGCTAGGCCACAACCTGGGGCCTCCATTTTCCCAGCCACGTGACTCCACTCACAGGCAGAATGGCACCACCTGTGTCTGTTGTAGCTACACTCCATTCCCAGACAGCAAACCGCCCAGACTGCCGGAAAGTTCAGCAGAACAAGTTTCATTTCCTGCTCAGGGACCAGACCATCAGCTCTCTTGAGGGGAGACTGAGCGGCCCCCCAGTCTAATTTTCCAAAGGTTTTTATACTTTTGCAATGTGCAGGTGTGCAAGCAGGCAGAGCTCAGAAGCGGGGTATTGTGGTTAGCCATTCTTAGTTGAACCAAAACTGCTCTGGTCGTTCTCAAAAGCCTTCTGAACATCCATTTCCTTCTGTACGTTCCCTTGGGCTATGTCTGCACAGCCTAACTCCCCAGTATCAGCTAGTTCATTGGCAGTTCATAGCTAGTTTATTTACCATTCATAATGGCTTCTGAAAGCTCAAAATGACTTCTCTTGTCAAGGCTACTTAAGCTTTGCCCAGAGCTGCTATATACTCTCCTGTTCTTAGCCAAGTTCAAATCATTGAATCTTCGGTAGCCAGCCCAGTGTATGGTGGGCTCAGCACTAAGAGTTTTGTGGCTTGTACTTTCTGTGTAAGGAATGCCACTAGCTTATTGGTTATTACTGGGCCAAATGTGAGGCTTAGCAGTAGGAGGATTAGGGGCCGGCTAGGGCCGTTCATAGGGTAGTTAGCCAGGCTGACCAATTAAGTAGCTTTTCAAACCAATTGGTTCCTCCATTTCTTTTCTTGACTCTTTGTTCTAATCCTTTCCTAACCAGGGCTCATCTATCTTTATTGATTCCCGAATGCTTTGCATAGAATTAGTTTCTCCCAATGCTGTGCACAGCATTCCTTGTTTCCAAAAGAGCAAGTCAAGCCCTCGGCGGTTTACAACACAACTGCTACAAGGGAGTCTAGGGATCTTTCTAAATGGGAGACAGGTTTTTTTTAATCCCTGTAGATCTAAAGCAATTTGCTGACTAAGAGTCTGATAGTTTAAGTTTCCTTGTATTAAAGCAACTGACCCGACTGCAGGTAATCCCATAATCCCAAGCCCTGTTACCAGTGGGACCAATACTGGGGCTCTTTGAACTCATCCGGAAATTCCAAAGTTATCCCTAGAACACAGGTACACTTGAGGAGTAACATGCTCTAGCACACAAATACCGAGGGAAAAGAGACAGGGTGTTCATCCTGTGGCACAAGTAAAGCAAGTACTCATTGGAGCAGATAACAAATTAGGATCAACATTTGGTTCAATGGGAACAGCTTGAAGGCAAAAATCTCGATATCTTGATATATTAAAGGGATACTTAGATGAATAAAAACACAGTCTTGCCCTTGCAAATCTTTTAACGTGAGCTTAGACTTGAGTCCATACTAACATCACCTATAGACTGCTGCTTCGTGTAATCCTTTTTACTAACATTTCTAATTGGATTACACTCTGTACCAATAGTGCTATTTGTACCTGTGCCTACATAGTAAGGGGAAGCAGCGTTCAGACAAAGCCAACAATCAGCTGTGAGGTGAGGATTTGAGTTCATAAATTGGAATACAGCATCCCGAGAATCAAACACAGAACCTTGAGGTGGCTCCTGAATGAGAAGGGCCCTGTGAGTTGCGCTGGCAATGAACGGGAAAGTTACTGGAGGGTCTGGAGGGTGCGGCAAAGGAATCTTAATGACACCAGCTGTGGCTCTTCTGGATTTATCCCGAGGTTTGGGCCTTTGTACGGATGGCAGGTTGCCATATTTTACTTTGCTGGATAGAAAAGGTTTCCCGGGATCTCTATAATTTACATAATGTTGAATTCCCCATGTTTTCCCGGTGAACCCAATAACGCTTGAATCCAATTCTTATTGGGTTATATTTGGAAACCATACACGTAGTGGAATCAAACCCTTCCGACTTGAGTCTCATTCTTGTAAAAATAATAGGGTCATCTTTATCAAGTTTCCACCCTGAAAATGATGGTTTCACAACCCCAAGCTGCGCAATGGAAATGTCCCTCCCCTTGGCAGTTAGGGAGTCCATGAGCCGGGCATATATAGACATGGTTTGTTTGGAGCCTTCTTTCTATAGAGGGTATTCCGCACCAATAGGACGGGATTCGAGTATAGGTCCCATTGTGCCCTTTACCTTTAAAGGATCCAGAATGCCAATTCTTTCCTAGCAAATCAAACAAATCAAAATGAAAACAGGGGGTCATACCCAGTATAAGAGGTTACATATTCACTGCTGGAGGTTAGAATAGCAGTCCACAGATGTGTTTGTGCTTGGGGGAAACACTGGGTGTTGTCAGCAATACTCAGAGAAAAACAATTAAGTTCTGTAAAGCCTTAATTTTGAGGGATTTTTCGTCTTTCTGGGTGTCCATCTTTCCAGGATATGCTCAGGGAGGGCTTTTTTTTTTTACTTATGACTGAGGAATCCACGGCCCCCTCCCCACTATTTTAACTGCAGTTGGTGTTGTAAGTATCACTTGGTATGGGCCAGTCCACCTAGGTTCTAAGGTGTCAGGTTGGTGCTTCTTTACCCATGTCCAGTTTCCTGGTTGCACGTTGTTGGCTGCCTGTTCCCTTTCCCTTGGTTAGGCCCAAAATGAAGGTGTCAGAGCAGATGATTTGGCTCTCACCTGTTGCACAGCCTGCAGGCACTCGATGAGGGAACGATTAGTGACTTCCATTATTTCTACTTCTTTCAATCTTGGGAGGATTTGGGGAAGGTCTGCCAAACATAAATTCAAATGGGGACATGCTTTTCACATAGGGAGTGCATCGGACTTGAAGCAGGGCAAAAGGTAAAGTAAGGATCAACCCAGTTCTCGCCAGGTCCTAAATGCAACTTAACGAACAATTCCTTTAGGGTTCTGTTTATTTTTTTCTACTTGCCCTGAAGAGCTTCCAGTTAATATTTAGAAGCATTGCTAAGACTTTAGTAATTTGAGCAATAAATGTTGGCCCATTGTTGGACACCAAGGTGGTGGGAAGGCCAAATCTAGGGACAATTTTAGTTACTAATAATTTACACACAGTGGCAGCAGTTTCCTTCTTGGTTGGGAAGGCTTCCACCCATCCAGAACAGGTGTCTATGAACACCAGCAAATATCGGTAGTCATACTTTCTAAATTTGATATCCATAAAGTCCACCTCCCAGAATTCTCCAGGACTACTACCTCAAGCTCGTGGTTGGGGTTGCTCCTTTTCTTTCTGGGGTTGTTTACCCGAGCACAGTGCAATCAACGGTGGGTGACATCTGCCACCCAGTGTCCAAGCCTGGGTATGTAAAAGTGCCTGAGAAGCAACTGAGACAGTTTAGAGAGGATCCCAAATGCATACCTTCATGTAGTCCTTGAGTCAGATCTCTCCCAGAGCTTCTGGCATGAATCTTCTTCCATCAGGATGGAGCAGCCACCCTGGATGCTCCCAGCCTTTTTGGCAGGCCAGCTCTTGGCTTATCTTTAGATCATTTTCTGAGTATGTAGGTTGTGGCTGTAACACTGGGGATGGCATGGTCACAGCCACTACCTTGGGGATTTGTGGTATAGTCCTGGCATTCGAGATCCACCGGTCCGGGGGACTGGTTAGGAGTGGTTCAACCATAGGTCCCCCTACCACAGCAATATCCTGTCCCAGTGTAAGCTTCCTAGCTTCTATGACTAGGATGGCCGTGGCAGCCACAGCTCGCATGCAGCTCGGCCATCCTGCAGCTACAGAGTCCAGTTTCTTTGAAAGATAGGTCACAGGTCTCTTCCATGGCCGCAAGTTCTCAGTTAGCACTTCTTTTGCTGTGCCTCTGGCCTCACATAGACAATTGGAAGGGCTTTACTATGTCTAGTAGGGCAAGGGAGGTTGCCCATATGAGCGACTTTTTAAAGGATTCAAACGCTTGTTGTTCTACTTCAGTCCATTTAAGTTCTTTTTCCTTTCCCCAGTACTTGCATATAGGGGTTTCGTTGTTTTTGCAAATCCCAAATTCCACAATGGACAGTACCCCACAGTTCCTAGAAACTCTTGCAACTGCTTCTTCGTCTCAGGGACTGGGATTTTGAGGATCGCCTCAGTGCGGCTGGGGGACAAGTTCCGTTTTCCCTCCTCCAGTTGGTAGCCTAGGTATACAGCTTTATGGACACACAGTTGAGCCTTTCTTGCAGATACCCTGTACCCCAAGGGGCCAAGGACTATTATCAGGTCCTTGGTAGCCCGTTGGCATTCCTCCAGGGTTTTGGAGGCCAGGAGGAGGTCATCTGCATACTGGAGCAAGGTGGTTTGGGGGTGTTCCTCCTTGTGTCCCTGTAAGTCTTCACTGGGTTGATGTGCAGGGGACACGGGTATGGAGAACAAAGCATCTTTAAGTCCAAAACAGTATAACAAATTCAGTTTGATGGGATAGTACTCAGGAGGATCTCAGGGTTTGGCACGTGGGGTGGCCAGTTTCTATCCTCTCATTTGCCTCTCTGAGATCCTGCACCGGTTGGAAGTCCTCAGTTCCCGGCTTCTGCATGGGCAGCAGGGGAGCATTCCATGTGGACTTGCAGAGGACCCAAATGCCTGTCCTCTTTAGTCTGCAAATGGGAACAGAAATACCCACTTTTGCTATCCAGGGAGTAGGGTTAGCTTGACACACCAGTGTAGCTGAGCTCAGAAGTTGTACGACCCCAGGCACCTGAAGTTCAGAAAGGTCTGGCAGGTTGTTCTCTGCCCAAACAAAAGGAATATCTTTTAGTGATTTATCAAGAAGTTCCTTTGAGGAGGTCTCTTCTGCTCCTTGATAAAACACATATCACTCTGACATTGGAGTGGTGAGCAAAACTTTTGGCTTTTCAAGTTCAAGGGTTAAGGTGGTTGTAGCAGATGAGAAAGTAATTATGGCTGCCATTTTTCATAATAAGTCACGATCAATTAGGGGAAAGGGGCATTGAGGCATTACCAGGGTGAGCGTGTAACTGTCTCTTGTGCTAAATCTGTTATTCTGGCCGTTGTCCATGGGTGTGCTTGGGTCTGCCCTGGGGCCCCTGTAATGAAAGCCTTTCCTTTTGACAAGGCACCTGTAGTCTTTTCTGAAACCAAGAAGGTGACCCCTTTGTCCACCTAGAAATTTACTGGCTGGCTCCCTACATGGAGAGTGAGCATGGGCTCTTTGGGGTCAAGTGAAACAGAGCCTGGACACCTTTATTCAGCTTCGAACATTATTGTCTGTAGCTTCGATTTTTCTAGGCGAGGACTAGGCCCGTTCTCTCTAGTGGTGGCTCGTCCGCCTCTCCTGGGCTTTTCAAGGCACTGGTTTTTCCAATGTCACTGTTTTGTATAGTAGGTACATGGATACTTCCTCAGGACTAGGCGAGTGAGAAGCGGGGTATTAGGGTTAGCCATTCTTAGTTGAACCAAAACTGCTCTGGTCGTTCTCACAAGACTTCTGAACACCCATTTCCTTCATGACATTCCCTTGGGCGACGTCTGCACAGCCTACCTCCCCAATATCAGCTAGTTCATTTACACTTCCTAGCTACTTTATTTTCTTTTCATGGTGGCTTCTGTCAGCCCCAAATGGCTTCACTCTTGTCAAAGCTGTTTCAGCTTTTCCCAGAGATCCTACACAGTCGCCATTGTAGTCGAGAGGTAACAGGATCTGTGACCATGGCCAAGGTGGCACCCACCAGTCCACATGTGGAAGGGCGCTGCCTAGGGAGCTGGGTGAAGAGACCTGGGAGTTAGCCCTGCCTGGTCCCGGGAGCCCAAAGTTTCCCTTTTCCCCTCCATTCCCTTTGCCTTTCTCCTGGTTTTTCAAACAAGCTGCTCTAGCCCTATAACGCCAAGCACAAAATTGTCATAATTCTTAATGAAAACGTATCTGGTACCCAAATTATAAATGTGACAATTTGGTCACATTTCAAAAACACTGAAAATTTTATGCTTTTAAAATATATTTTGAATGTCATATATATTGATAACTATGAAAGTAAATAATAAAAACCAAAAAAAATATTTCCAAAATTTAAAACTTGAGGCGTTATAGGGCTAGTGTTCTTCCAGATTTGGTTTGTTCCTTCTTACAGGCTGCTTTCCCGTGGCCCAGGCTTAGGCCAATGGCGTTCGGAAGCCTAGGCGGAGTCACTGTTATTTAGGCTTTCAGCGATGCTGCTTCAGGCACTTTTGGGGACAGCTCTTACTTAATACACAGCTCCTCTGCCATGATGTTCCAGCCAGAAATTCCAATTTCCCTTAAGGTTCCCTGAGCTGCCACGTGTCCCTTCCCTTGAGAGATTTGAGCATCAGCCCCACCAGCAGGCGTCTTGGAGGGCCTTGGGGCCATCCCAAGCAGTGGTCCTCCTAGCCTGTTGTCCAGAAAAATGGTTGGACCTAAAGGTCGCCCTCGGCGACTAGTCCTTGACCCCCTTCCCTCGGGCTGAGGCATGAGATTCAGGGCAAGCCAGGGGTGTGCTCTCAAGTGGGGGTTATTGACCTGGAGGCAGCAAGCTGTCAATCGCCTCCTTGTTTTGTGCTTTCTAGATGGGACTTAGCAGCTTGATGCTCAGGAATTGCCCCCTTGCATGAATCGTGTCCAATTGGGATAGAGTTGATACAGAGAGGCTGGGCAAACAAAAGCTGATAGATTCACTTTGCAACTCTATTTGGCCACAGTATCGTTTTGAGAAAGGAGAATGGTGGGCAGAGAAGGGTATGCTTTCCCTTCCAACCGTGATTCACCGGGAACAGTTCGGTAGAGTGCCGGGAAAGTGGGCGGAGATGCCAGAACTTAGAGCATTTCTCCTCTCGAGGAGCAGTAGGAGACCTTCATCCCCAGTGCACCCAGGAACCCCTAAGGCTGGCGTCCTCAAACTGTGGTCCATGGGGCACATGTGGCGCGATGCCATTTATCCCACCCTCGGGGTGTTTTTGCTGCCACTGCCTGTCCTGCTTAGCAGCTGACTCGTGCAGTGTGCATAGGAATTTGTCCATAGGTTTTTTGAAAACCATAGTCTGGCCCTACAACGGTCGGAGAGACAATGAACTGGCCCCCTGTGTAAACAATTTGAGGACTCCTGCCCTAAGGGATCCTGGACTTCAGGTCACTATTGTCCCACCCCTGAACCCTCCCTGAACATTCTACCCCTAGTAGAGGCACCAGGGGCATTTGGTCCCCGGGTAACTTACAAGCCTTTTACTCAAATGGAACCCGAGAAAATTAAAAATGACACAGGCAGTTACTCTACTTTTGATCCCTGTTGAATCCGCCTGTAGCATCCCAATATTACAATTTAACCCTATAACACCGAGCATGACCTTTCCCTAACATTTAATCAAATGAATATAAATGTATATATATTGATAACTATGAAAGTAATGAATCAAAACGAAATTTTTTTTGCCCCAAAATTTAAAAGTGAGGCGTTATAGGGTTAAAAAGAAGGATGGTTCTTATCAGAGGGGCCAATGCCTTAGGATCATAAGTGAAGCGGTGATCCCACTGCACCCAGTAGTGCCCAAACCCTGGACCCCGCTAGGGGAAATTGTGAATGCTTTTACCCCTGTGCCGGTACTTAGAATGAACAAACACACACGCCTGATAATCCTAAGACTTTTTACTTACTTCCTGTGATACTCACCTACTTTCAAGGGACTCCCACCTCACAATCCTAGCCTTGTCTCAGTTAAACTGTTCACCCTTTTGTGCGTTTGTTGGTTTTTCCAGAAGTTCTTAAGTTACCAAAGCCCCTAATCCAATTGTGCCAACTCTAGGACCACCATCTCCTGGACCACTTCAACCTTATCCAATCTAGCGCTGAATGGACAACCCCTCCCAGCAGAGCAGGAAGGGTGTGGACCCAAAGCCCCACATCGCCCTTTTTGCCAGCAGGAAGTAGCTAGAGATGTCGTCGCCCAGTACCCCAAAGATTTGGGTCCACATCTCTTCAGGATGGAAATGTTAGGTAGCTAGCATAGGGACTGGGGTGTCCATTACACATGCTCAGATGGCCCAGTTAGCGGCCCAGGAAGGAGTGGCACACTGTGCGTGCTCAGAGGTCCAGGTTTCCGGCCAGGAAGGGCAGGTCCACCTGGGTGGGCGCTGCACCTGCATCGACCCACCTAGGCCAAGTATATTCAATTCAGCCACTAGGATCGACCAGGGTTGCCCACCACACCTCCCTAACGCTCCTAAACCTCCCTTGGATCACAAACCAGGCTTTGGCATGAATTCTTTCTCACGCAGAACCAAGGACCGAGGGATATCTGTCCCCAGAGAGATCTGACCAACCCAGGGAAGCTCTTTGGAGGCAGCAGGAGTGGACGTGAGTGGCTGGTGGATACTGTTCAGATGCATGGCTTTCTGCTTGGAAGGGTTTTTAGTCTTGGCTGACAGGATCAGAGGAGGTAGTATGTCTGGATCACATAGTATCCATGTCCACAAATGAGCTGCCCATTCCAAAGTCCTGACAGTGCCTTTGGAAAACACTGTGCTTTGGAATGTCACTCCTTGCAGAGGGCAGTGGGAGGGGCTGGGACCCAGGTATGCTGCCCCTTGCTCCCAGTTGCCGGTTTCTGGATCCTGATTATATCTCTCACAGGATCAGTTAGTGGGCTTGTTGTCTGCCTCAAGGTTTGTTCACCGAGGTCCTCCAGCTAGGTGGTGGTGTGTGTGCATGAGCAGAGGCTTCCTGCCAATCCCCCATGAGTTGAAGAGCTGCCCTGGTGTGGGCTCCGTGAAAGAGGTGCCCCAGACAGCAGGACTACACAAGAGGGTGGGCCCTGCAGGAACCGGAGGGCCATTCCCCCTGTGGAATGACCTCAGAGCCCCGCCTCTCTCACTGTCCAGCTGCCGGGGCTGTGGACCCTAAGCTTCATGCCCCACACAGGAATAGACACAGGGTGAGGCGACTGCAGCACCTGCTTTTGCTGGTCTAATCCAGCCTGAGATCATCCTAGCATCAACCCTCTGCCAGGGTCTTTTTTTTCTCTCCTTTTATAGGGGCTCATACAACAATAACCACAATACGTGCAAACATCACTGATATAAGGCACATTTGTACATTCATTGCCCTCATTATTCTCAAAATATCTTCTCTCCACCCAAGCCCCTGGCCTCAGCTCCTCATTCCCCCCGCCCCCATTCTCACTACCCCTCCTCATCAATCCTTCATTATTTACTAATTATTATTTTGTCATATCTTGCACTGTCTGATGTCCCCCTTCACCCCCTTTTCTTTTGAGGTTTTATGTAGATCCTTGTCATTGGTTCCCTGGTGCCAGCCTACCCTCCCTCCACCCTCCCAGCATCCCCATTCATAACACTGGTCCTAAAGGGCTCATCCACCTTGAATTCCCTGTGTGTCTAGTTCCTATCTGTCCCAGTGTACATTCTCTGGTCTAGTCAGATTTGTAAGTTATAATTGGGATCTTGATAGTAAGGGGAGAGGAAGCATTGAGGAGCTAGTGGAAAGTTGTGTTTCACCGTTGCTGTCTAGTACCCTGTGTAGGCATGTCTCTTCCCCAAGACCTTACTTAAGGGAATGTCCAGTGTACTGCAAATGGGCTTTGGCTCTCTACCCAGCATTCCCTGCTCATTCGCAATGAGATTTTTTTGTGCTGATGATGCCTGATCCCTTTGATACCTCGTGATCGCACAGGCTGGTATGCTTATTCCATGTGGGCTCTGTTGTTTCTGAGCTACATGGCCGCTTGCTTACCCTTCAGGCCTTTAAGACCTCAGACGCCATATCTTTTGATAGCAGGGCACCATAAGCTTTCTTGACCACATTTGCTTATGCAACCGCTTAGACATCAGGGAACGTGTCGGGAAGGTGAGCATCATAGAATGCCAATGTAATAGAACAAGGTATTCTTGCAATGAGAGAGTCCTTGAGTGGAGGCCCAAAGGCCATCTGCTACCTTAATAGGAAACCTATAAAGATATGGACATAGGTGTATTTCCCCATGCTCACAGATAAATATATTTACATCTGTGCGTGCCTTTCTTTAGACCTGTATAACTGGCCCGTGCTTCCTAGGTCGCTCTGCTATTCCCTTTCATTTCCCTCTTGAGCCCACTGCCATGCTCAGTCTTCATTTGGGTTTCAGTAAATCCTCTTGGTTCCTTCACCCTTGATCACGCCCTACCAGGATTCCTACATCGCCCTCACCACGGATTTGCATCCACTTGTTGTTCCCTTGTCTCTGGGTTTCTTGACATCACTCCCTTTCCCCCCAACTCCCTCTTTCTCGTGGCCCTCCCGCGAAGCGTTGGTCCCCTTTTTCTCTCCTGCAGATTGTGCATCCAGCATCTCTTTTTAGACATACAGTAGAGGTAATAACATGCACAAAAACAAGACAGAGCGAAAGCAAGCACCAAAAGAAAGAAAACAGCCAAAATCCAATGACCATCAAAGAAAACACAACCCCTCAAGAAAGGAAAGCTCGTAGTTAGTTCACGGACTGTTTGTTGGCCCTTAGCAGTGTTTTCCAGTCCAGTCTGTGCGGGCACCAAGTCCTGCCCCCAAAGTCCTCCTTTGGCATTCCCTGGGGACCTTGTTGCTCCACTTCCTTGCTCTTCTGCTGCACCCCCTTAGTGCTATGCCTCGGTGTGGCGGGATCCGTTCCCGCACTGTCTCCAGTGTTGTCCCTTCTAGGGCTATGGGTTTTTGAGGGACGTCGTGTCTCATCTTGGGCTGGCCATGTGGTCTTCTGTGTGGACTGTCTTCTCTGAGTGGGAACATCATCCCAAAGGCAGGATCCCGTAGCCCACTGAGTGACTTTCTCTCCAGCAGCTTCTAGGTAGGCTGTGCCCCATGAGGGGCCCTGAGGGGCCTGTGTAAACCTGAGTCTGCTGGAGGTTAGAATAGCAGTCCACAGATGTGTTTGTGCTTGGGGGAAACAGTGGGTGCTGTCAGAAATACTCGGAGAAAAACAATTTAGTTCTGTAAAGCCTTAATTTTGAGGGATTTTCCGTCTTTCTCGGTGTCCATCTTTTCAGGATATGCTCAGGGAGGGCTTTTTTTTTTTTTTTTTTACTTATGACTGATGAATCTACGGCCCCCTCCCCACTATCTTAACAGCAGTTGGTGTTGTAAGTATCACTTGGTATAGGCCAGTCCACCTAGGTTCTAAGGTGTCAGGTTGGTGCTTCTTTACCCATGTCCAGTTTCCTGGTTGCACGTTGTTGGCTGCCTGTTCCCTTTCCCTTGGTTAGGCCCAAAATGACGGTGTCAGAGCAGATGATTTGTCTCTCACCTGTTGCACAGCCTGCAGGCACTCGATGAGGGAATGATTAGTGACTTCCATTATTTCTACTTCTTTCAATCTTGGGAGGATTTGGGGAAGGTCTTCCAAACATAAATTCAAATGGGGTCATGCTTTTCACATAGGGAGTGCATCGGACTTGAAGTAGGGCAAAAGGTAAAGTAAGGATCAACCCAGTTCTCGCCAGGTCCTAAATGCAACTTAACGAACAATTCCTTTAGGGTTCTGTTTATTTTTTTCTACTTGCCCTGAAGAGCTTCCAGTTAATATTTAGAAGCATTGCTAAGACTTTAGTAATTTGAGCAATAAATGTTGGCCCATTGTTGGACACCAAGGTGGTGGGAAGGCCAAATCTAGGGACAATTTTAGTTACTAATAATTTACACACAGTGGCAGCAGTTTCCTTCTTGGTTGGGAAGGCTTCCACCCATCCAGAACAGGTGTCTACGAACACCAGCAAATATCGGTAGTCATACTTTCTAAATTTGATATCCATAAAGTCCACCTCCCAGAATTCTCCAGGACTACTACCTCAAGCTCGTGGTTGGGGTTGCTCCTTTTCTTTCTGGGGTTGTTTACCCGAGCACAGTGCAATCAACGGTGGGTGACATCTGCCACCCAGTGTCCAAGCCTGGGTATGTAAAAGTGCCTGAGAAGCAACTGAGACAGTTTAGAGAGGATCCCACATGCATACCTTCATGTAGTCCTTGAGTCAGATCTCTCCCAGAGCTTCTGGCATGAATCTTCTTCCATCAGGATGGAGCAGCCACCCTGGATGCTCCCAGCCTTTTTGGCAGGCCAGCTCTTGGCTTATCTTTAGATCATTTTCTGAGTATGTAGGTTGTGGCTGTAACACTGGGGATGGCATGGTCACAGCCACTACCTTGGGGATTTGTGGTATAGTCCTGGCATTCGAGATCCACCGGTCCGGGGGACTGGTTAGGAGTGGTTCAACCATAGGTCCCCCTACCACAGCAATATCCTGTCCCAGTGTAAGCTTCCTAGCTTCTATGACTAGGATGGCCGTGGCAGCCACAGCTCGCATGCAGCTCAGCCATCCTGCAGCTACAGAGTCCAGTTTCTTTGAAAGATAGGTCACAGGTCTCTTCCATGGCCGCAAGTTCTCAGTTAGCACTTCTTTTGCTGTGCCTCTGGCCTCACATAGACAATTGGAAGGGCTTTACTATGTCTAGTAGGGCAAGGGAGGTTGCCCATATGAGCGACTTTTTAAAGGATTCAAACGCTTGTTGTTCTACTTCAGTCCATTTAAGTTCTTTTTCCTTTCCCCAGTACTTGCATATAGGGGTTTCGTTGTTTTTGCAAATCCCAAATTCCACAATGGACAGTACCCCACAGTTCCTAGAAACTCTTGCAACTGCTTCTTCGTCTCAGGGACTGGGATTTTGAGGATCGCCTCAGTGCGGCTGGGGGACAAGTTCCGTTTTCCCTCCTCCAGTTGGTAGCCTAGGTATACAGCTTTATGGACACACAGTTGAGCCTTTCTTGCAGATACCCTGTACCCCAAGGGGCCAAGGACTATTATCAGGTCCTTGGTAGCCCGTTGGCATTCCTCCAGGGTTTTGGAGGCCAGGAGGAGGTCATCTGCATACTGGAGCAAGGTGGTTTGGGGGTGTTCCTCCTTGTGTCCCTGTAAGTCTTCACTGGGTTGATGTGCAGGGGACACGGGTATGGAGAACAAAGCATCTTTAAGTCCAAAACAGTATAACAAATTCAGTTTGATGGGATAGTACTCAGGAGGATCTCAGGGTTTGGCACGTGGGGTGGCCAGTTTCTATCCTCTCATTTGCCTCTCTGAGATCCTGCACCGGTTGGAAGTCCTCAGTTCCCGGCTTCTGCATGGGCAGCAGGGGAGCATTCCATGTGGACTTGCAGAGGACCCAAATGCCTGTCCTCTTTAGTCTGCAAATGGGAACAGAAATACCCACTTTTGCTATCCAGGGAGTAGGGTTAGCTTGACACACCAGTGTAGCTGAGCTCAGAAGTTGTACGACCCCAGGCACCTGAAGTTCAGAAAGGTCTGGCAGGTTGTTCTCTGCCCAAACAAAAGGAATATCTTTTAGTGATTTATCAAGAAGTTCCTTTGAGGAGGTCTCTTCTGCTCCTTGATAAAACACATATCACTCTGACATTGGAGTGGTGAGCAAAACTTTTGGCTTTTCAAGTTCAAGGGTTAAGGTGGTTGTAGCAGATGAGAAAGTAATTATGGCTGCCATTTTTCATAATAAGTCACGATCAATTAGGGGAAAGGGGCATTGAGGCATTACCAGGGTGAGCGTGTAACTGTCTCTTGTGCTAAATCTGTTATTCTGGCCGTTGTCCATGGGTGTGCTTGGGTCTGCCCTGGGGCCCCTGTAATGAAAGCCTTTCCTTTTGACAAGGCACCTGTAGTCTTTTCTGAAACCAAGAAGGTGACCCCTTTGTCCACCTAGAAATTTACTGGCTGGCTCCCTACATGGAGAGTGAGCATGGGCTCTTTGGGGTCAAGTGAAACAGAGCCTGGACACCTTTATTCAGCTTCGAGCATTATTGTCTGTAGCTTCGATTTTTCTAGGCGAGGACTAGTCCCGTTCTCTCTAGTGGTGGCTCTTCCGCCTCTCCTGGGCTTTTCAAGGCACTGGTTTTTCCAATGTCACTGTTTTGTATAGTAGGTACATGGATACTTCCTCAGGACTAGGCGAGTGAGAAGCGGGGTATTAGGGTTAGCCATTCTTAGTTGAACCAAAACTGCTCTGGTCGTTCTCGCAAGACTTCTGAACACCCATTTCCTTCATGACATTCCCTTGGGCGACGTCTGCACAGCCTACCTCCCCAATATCAGCTAGTTCATTTACACTTCCTAGCTACTTTATTTTCTTTTCATGGTGGCTTCTGTCAGCCCCAAATGGCTTCACTCTTGTCAAAGCTGTTTCAGCTTTTCCCAGAGATCCTACACAGTCGCCATTGTAGTCGAGAGGTAACAGGATCTGTGACCATGGCCAAGATGGCACCCACCAGTCCACATGTGGAAGGGCGCTGCCTAGGGAGCTGGGTGAAGAGGCCTGGGAGTTAGCCCTGCCTGGTCCCGGGAGCCCAAAGTTTCCCTTTTCCCCTCCATTCCCTTTGCCTTTCTCCTGGTTTTTCAAACAAGCTGCTCTAGCCCTATAACGCCAAGCACAAAATTGTCATAATTCTTAATGAAAACGTATCTGGTACCCAAATTATAAATGTGACAATTTGGTCACATTTCAAAAACACTGAAAATTTTATGCTTTTAAAATATATTTTGAATGTCATATATATTGATAACTATGAAAGTAAATAATAAAAACCAAAAAAAATATTTCCAAAATTTAAAACTTGAGGCGTTATAGGGCTAGTGTTCTTCCAGATTTGGTTTGTTCCTTCTTACAGGCTGCTTTCCCGTGGCCCAGGCTTAGGCCAATGGCGTTCGGAAGCCTAGGCGGAGTCACTGTTATTTAGGCTTTCAGCGATGCTGCTTCAGGCACTTTTGGGGACAGCTCTTACTTAATACACAGCTCCTCTGCCATGATGTTCCAGCCAGAAATTCCAATTTCCCTTAAGGTTCCCTGAGCTGCCACGTGTCCCTTCCCTTGAGAGATTTGAGCATCAGCCCCACCAGCAGGCGTCTTGGAGGGCCTTGGGGCCATCCCAAGCAGTGGTCCTCCTAGCCTGTTGTCCAGAAAAATGGTTGGACCTAAAGGTCGCCCTCGGCGACTAGTCCTTGACCCCCTTCCCTCGGGCTGAGGCATGAGATTCAGGGCAAGCCAGGGGTGTGCTCTCAAGTGGGGGTTATTGACCTGGAGGCAGCAAGCTGTCAATCGCCTCCTTGTTTTGTGCTTTCTAGATGGGACTTAGCAGCTTGATGCTCAGGAATTGCCCCCTTGCATGAATCGTGTCCAATTGGGATAGAGTTGATACAGAGAGGCTGGGCAAACAAAAGCTGATAGATTCACTTTGCAACTCTATTTGGCCACAGTATCGTTTTGAGAAAGGAGAATGGTGGGCAGAGAAGGGTATGCTTTCCCTTCCAACCGTGATTCACCGGGAACAGTTCGGTAGAGTGCCGGGAAAGTGGGCGGAGATGCCAGAACTTAGAGCATTTCTCCTCTCGAGGAGCAGTAGGAGACCTTCATCCCCAGTGCACCCAGGAACCCCTAAGGCTGGCGTCCTCAAACTGTGGTCCATGGGGCACATGTGGCGCGATGCCATTTATCCCACCCTCGGGGTGTTTTTGCTGCCACTGCCTGTCCTGCTTAGCAGCCGACTCGTGCAGTGTGCATAGGAATTTGTCCATAGGTTTTTTGAAAACCATAGTCTGGCCCTACAACGGTCGGAGAGACAATGAACTGGCCCCCTGTGTAAACAATTTGAGGACTCCTGCCCTAAGGGATCCTGGACTTCAGGTCACTATTGTCCCACCCCTGAACCCTCCCTGAACATTCTACCCCTAGTAGAGGCACCAGGGGCATTTGGTCCCCGGGTAACTTACAAGCCTTTTACTCAAATGGAACCCGAGAAAATTAAAAATGACACAGGCAGTTACTCTACTTTTGATCCCTGTTGAATCCGCCTGTAGCATCCCAATATTACAATTTAACCCTATAACACCGAGCATGACCTTTCCCTAACATTTAATCAAATGAATATAAATGTATATATATTGATAACTATGAAAGTAATGAATCAAAACGAAATTTTTTTTGCCCCAAAATTTAAAAGTGAGGCGTTATAGGGTTAAAAAGAAGGATGGTTCTTATCAGAGGGGCCAATGCCTTAGGATCATAAGTGAAGCGGTGATCCCACTGCACCCAGTAGTGCCCAAACCCTGGACCCCGCTAGGGGAAATTGTGAATGCTTTTACCCCTGTGCCGGTACTTAGAATGAACAAACACACACGCCTGATAATCCTAAGACTTTTTACTTACTTCCTGTGATACTCACCTAATTTCAAGGGACTCCCACCTCACAATCCTAGCCTTGTCTCAGTTAAACTGTTCACCCTTTTGTGCGTTTGTTGGTTTTTCCAGAAGTTCTTAAGTTACCAAAGCCCCTAATCCAATTGTGCCAACTCTAGGACCACCATCTCCTGGACCACTTCAACCTTATCCAATCTAGCGCTGAATGGACAACCCCTCCCAGCAGAGCAGGAAGGGTGTGGACCCAAAGCCCCACATCGCCCTTTTTGCCAGCAGGAAGTAGCTAGAGATGTCGTCGCCCAGTACTCCAAAGATTTGGGTCCACATCTCTTCAGGATGGAAATGTTAGGTAGCTAGCATAGGGACTGGGGTGTCCATTACACATGCTCAGATGGCCCAGTTAGCGGCCCAGGAAGGAGTGGCACACTGTGCGTGCTCAGAGGTCCAGGTTTCCGGCCAGGAAGGACAGGTCCACCTGGGTGGGCGCTGCACGTGCATCGACCCACCTAGGCCAAGTATATTCAATTCAGCCACTCGGATCGACCAGGGTTGCCCACCACACCTCCCTAACGCTCCTAAACCTCCCTTGGATCACAAACCAGGCTTTGGCATGAATTCTTTCTCACGCAGAACCAAGGACCGAGGGATATCTGTCCCCAGAGAGATCTGACCAACCCAGGGAAGCTCTTTGGAGGCAGCAGGAGTGGACGTGAGTGGCTGGTGGATACTGTTCAGATGCATGGCTTTCTGCTTGGAAGGGTTTTTAGTCTTGGCTGACAGGATCAGAGGAGGTAGTATGTCTGGATCACATAGTATCCATGTCCACAAATGAGCTGCCCATTCCAAAGTCCTGACAGTGCCTTTGGAAAACACTGTGCTTTGGAATGTCACAGCTTGCAGAGGGCAGTGGGAGGGGCTGGGACCCAGGTATGCTGCCCCTTGCTCCCAGTTGCCGGTTTCTGGATCCTGATTATATCTCTCACAGGATCAGTTAGTGGGCTTGTTGTCTGCCTCAAGGTTTGTTCACCGAGGTCCTCCAGCTAGGTGGTGGTGTGTGTGCATGAGCAGAGGCTTCCTGCCAATCCCCCATGAGTTGAAGAGCTGCCCTGGTGTGGGCTCCGTGAAAGAGGTGCCCCAGACAGCAGGACTACACAAGAGGGTGGGCCCTGCAGGAACCGGAGGGCCATTCCCCCTGTGGAATGACCTCAGAGCCCCGCCTCTCTCACTGTCCAGCTGCCGGGGCTGTGGACCCTAAGCTTCATGCCCCACACAGGAATAGACACAGGGTGAGGCGACTGCAGCACCTGCTTTTGCTGGTCTAATCCAGCCTGAGATCATCCTAGCATCAACCCTCTGCCAGGGTCTTTTTTTTCTCTCCTTTTATAGGGGCTCATACAACAATAACCACAATACGTGCAAACATCACTGATATAAGGCACATTTGTACATTCATTGCCCTCATTATTCTCAAAATATCTTCTCTCCACCCAAGCCCCTGGCCTCAGCTCCTCATTCCCCCCGCCCCCATTCTCACTACCCCTCCTCATCAATCCTTCATTATTTACTAATTATTATTTTGTCATATCTTGCACTGTCTGATGTCCCCCTTCACCCCCTTCTCTTTTGAGGTTTTATGTAGATCCTTGTCATTGGTTCCCTGGTGCCAGCCTACCCTCCCTCCACCCTCCCAGCATCCCCATTCATAACACTGGTCCTAAAGGGCTCATCCACCTTGAATTCCCTGTGTGTCTAGTTCCTATCTGTCCCAGTGTACATTCTCTGGTCTAGTCAGATTTGTAAGTTATAATTGGGATCTTGATAGTAAGGGGAGAGGAAGCATTGAGGAGCTAGTGGAAAGTTGTGTTTCACCGTTGCTGTCTAGTACCCTGTGTAGGCATGTCTCTTCCCCAAGACCTTACTTAAGGGAATGTCCAGTGTACTGCAAATGGGCTTTGGCTCTCTACCCAGCATTCCCTGCTCATTCGCAATGAGATTTTTTTGTGCTGATGATGCCTGATCCCTTTGATACCTCGTGATCGCACAGGCTGGTATGCTTATTCCATGTGGGCTCTGTTGTTTCTGAGCTACATGGCCGCTTGCTTACCTTTCAGGCCTTTAAGACCTCAGACGCCATATCTTTTGATAGCAGGGCACCATAAGCTTTCTTGACCACATTTGCTTATGCAACCGCTTAGACATCAGGGAACGTGTCGGGAAGGTGAGCATCATAGAATGCCAATGTAATAGAACAAGGTATTCTTGCAATGAGAGAGTCCTTGAGTGGAGGCCCAAAGGCCATCTGCTACCTTAATAGGAAACCTATAAAGATATGGACATAGGTGTATTTCCCCATGCTCACAGATAAATATATTTACATCTGTGCGTGCCTTTCTTTAGACCTGTATAACTGGCCCGTGCTTCCTAGGTCGCTCTGCTATTCCCTTTCATTTCCCTCTTGAGCCCACTGCCATGCTCAGTCTTCATTTGGGTTTCAGTAAATCCTCTTGGTTCCTTCACCCTTGATCACGCCCTACCAGGATTCCTACATCGCCCTCACCACGGATTTGCATCCACTTGTTGTTCCCTTGTCTCTGGGTTTCTTGACATCACTCCCTTTCCCCCCAACTCCCTCTTTCTCGTGGCCCTCCCGCGAAGCGTTGGTCCCCTTTTTCTCTCCTGCAGATTGTGCATCCAGCATCTCTTTTTAGACATACAGTAGAGGTAATAACATGCACAAAAACAAGACAGAGCGAAAGCAAGCACCAAAAGAAAGAAAACAGCCAAAATCCAATGACCATCAAAGAAAACACAACCCCTCAAGAAAGGAAAGCTCGTAGTTAGTTCACGGACTGTTTGTTGGCCCTTAGCAGTGTTTTCCAGTCCAGTCTGTGCGGGCACCAAGTCCTGCCCCCAAAGTCCTCCTTTGGCATTCCCTGGGGACCTTGTTGCTCCACTTCCTTGCTCTTCTGCTGCACCCCCTTAGTGCTATGCCTCGGTGTGGCGGGATCCGTTCCCGCACTGTCTCCAGTGTTGTCCCTTCTAGGGCTATGGGTTTTTGAGGGACGTCGTGTCTCATCTTGGGCTGGCCATGTGGTCTTCTGTGTGGACTGTCTTCTCTGAGTGGGAACATCATCCCAAAGGCAGGATCCCGTAGCCCACTGAGTGACTTTCTCTCCAGCAGCTTCTAGGTAGGCTGTGCCCCATGAGGGGCCCTGAGGGGCCTGTGTAAACCTGAGTCTGCTGGAGGTTAGAATAGCAGTCCACAGATGTGTTTGTGCTTGGGGGAAACAGTGGGTGCTGTCAGAAATACTCGGAGAAAAACAATTTAGTTCTGTAAAGCCTTAATTTTGAGGGATTTTCCGTCTTTCTCGGTGTCCATCTTTTCAGGATATGCTCAGGGAGGGCTTTTTTTTTTTTTTTTTTTTTACTTATGACTGATGAATCTACGGCCCCCTCCCCACTATCTTAACAGCAGTTGGTGTTGTAAGTATCACTTGGTATAGGCCAGTCCACCTAGGTTCTAAGGTGTCAGGTTGGTGCTTCTTTACCCATGTCCAGTTTCCTGGTTGCACGTTGTTGGCTGCCTGTTCCCTTTCCCTTGGTTAGGCCCAAAATGAAGGTGTCAGAGCAGATGATTTGTCTCTCACCTGTTGCACAGCCTGCAGGCACTCGATGAGGGAACGATTAGTGACTTCCATTATTTCTACTTCTTTCAATCTTGGGAGGATTTGGGGAAGGTCTGCCAAACATAAATTCAAATGGGGTCATGCTTTTCACATAGGGAGTGCATCGGACTTGAAGTAGGGCAAAAGGTAAAGTAAGGATCAACCCAGTTCTCGCCAGGTCCTAAATGCAACTTAACGAACAATTCCTTTAGGGTTCTGTTTATTTTTTTCTACTTGCCCTGAAGAGCTTCCAGTTAATATTTAGAAGCATTGCTAAGACTTTAGTAATTTGAGCAATAAATGTTGGCCCATTGTTGGACACCAAGGTGGTGGGAAGGCCAAATCTAGGGACAATTTTAGTTACTAATAATTTACACACAGTGGCAGCAGTTTCCTTCTTGGTTGGGAAGGCTTCCACCCATCCAGAACAGGTGTCTACGAACACCAGCAAATATCGGTAGTCATACTTTCTAAATTTGATATCCATAAAGTCCACCTCCCAGAATTCTCCAGGACTACTACCTCAAGCTCGTGGTTGGGGTTGCTCCTTTTCTTTCTGGGGTTGTTTACCCGAGCACTGTGCAATCAACGGTGGGTGACATCTGCCACCCAGTGTCCAAGCCTGGGTATGTAAAAGTGCCTGAGAAGCAACTGAGACAGTTTAGAGAGGATCCCAAATGCATACCTTCATGTAGTCCTTGAGTCAGATCTCTCCCAGAGCTTCTGGCATGAATCTTCTTCCATCAGGATGGAGCAGCCACCCTGGATGCTCCCAGCCTTTTTGGCAGGCCAGCTCTTGGCTTATCTTTAGATCATTTTCTGAGTATGTAGGTTGTGGCTGTAACACTGGGGATGGCATGGTCACAGCCACTACCTTGGGGATTTGTGGTATAGTCCTGGCATTCGAGATCCACCGGTCCGGGGGACTGGTTAGGAGTGGTTCAACCATAGGTCCCCCTACCACAGCAATATCCTGTCCCAGTGTAAGCTTCCTAGCTTCTATGACTAGGATGGCCGTGGCAGCCACAGCTCGCATGCAGCTCAGCCATCCTGCAGCTACAGAGTCCAGTTTCTTTGAAAGATAGGTCACAGGTCTCTTCCATGGCCGCAAGTTCTCAGTTAGCACTTCTTTTGCTGTGCCTCTGGCCTCACATAGACAATTGGAAGGGCTTTACTATGTCTAGTAGGGCAAGGGAGGTTGCCCATATGAGCGACTTTTTAAAGGATTCAAACGCTTGTTGTTCTACTTCAGTCCATTTAAGTTCTTTTTCCTTTCCCCAGTACTTGCATATAGGGGTTTCGTTGTTTTTGCAAATCCCAAATTCCACAATGGACAGTACCCCACAGTTCCTAGAAACTCTTGCAACTGCTTCTTCGTCTCAGGGACTGGGATTTTGAGGATCGCCTCAGTGCGGCTGGGGGACAAGTTCCGTTTTCCCTCCTCCAGTTGGTAGCCTAGGTATACAGCTTTATGGACACACAGTTGGGCCTTTCTTGCAGATACCCTGTACCCCAAGGGGCCAAGGACTATTATCAGGTCCTTGGTAGCCCGTTGGCATTCCTCCAGGGTTTTGGAGGCCAGGAGGAGGTCATCTGCATACTGGAGCAAGGTGGTTTGGGGGTGTTCCTCCTTGTGTCCCTGTAAGTCTTCACTGGGTTGATGTGCAGGGGACACGGGTATGGAGAACAAAGCATCTTTAAGTCCAAAACAGTATAACAAATTCAGTTTGATGGGATAGTACTCAGGAGGATCTCAGGGTTTGGCACGTGGGGTGGCCAGTTTCTATCCTCTCATTTGCCTCTCTGAGATCCTGCACCGGTTGGAAGTCCTCAGTTCCCGGCTTCTGCATGGGCAGCAGGGGAGCATTCCATGTGGACTTGCAGAGGACCCAAATGCCTGTCCTCTTTAGTCTGCAAATGGGAACAGAAATACCCACTTTTGCTATCCAGGGAGTAGGGTTAGCTTGACACACCAGTGTAGCTGAGCTCAGAAGTTGTACGACCCCAGGCACCTGAAGTTCAGAAAGGTCTGGCAGGTTGTTCTCTGCCCAAACAAAAGGAATATCTTTTAGTGATTTATCAAGAAGTTCCTTTGAGGAGGTCTCTTCTGCTCCTTGATAAAACACATATCACTCTGACATTGGAGTGGTGAGCAAAACTTTTGGCTTTTCAAGTTCAAGGGTTAAGGTGGTTGTAGCAGATGAGAAAGTAATTATGGCTGCCATTTTTCATAATAAGTCACGATCAATTAGGGGAAAGGGGCATTGAGGCATTACCAGGGTGAGCGTGTAACTGTCTCTTGTGCTAAATCTGTTATTCTGGCCGTTGTCCATGGGTGTGCTTGGGTCTGCCCTGGGGCCCCTGTAATGAAAGCCTTTCCTTTTGACAAGGCACCTGTAGTCTTTTCTGAAACCAAGAAGGTGACCCCTTTGTCCACCTAGAAATTTACTGGCTGGCTCCCTACATGGAGAGTGAGCATGGGCTCTTTGGGGTCAAGTGAAACAGAGCCTGGACACCTTTATTCAGCTTCGAGCATTATTGTCTGTAGCTTCGATTTTTCTAGGCGAGGACTAGTCCCGTTCTCTCTAGTGGTGGCTCTTCCGCCTCTCCTGGGCTTTTCAAGGCACTGGTTTTTCCAATGTCACTGTTTTGTATAGTAGGTACATGGATACTTCCTCAGGACTAGGCGAGTGAGAAGCGGGGTATTAGGGTTAGCCATTCTTAGTTGAACCAAAACTGCTCTGGTCGTTCTCGCAAGACTTCTGAACACCCATTTCCTTCATGACATTCCCTTGGGCGACGTCTGCACAGCCTACCTCCCCAATATCAGCTAGTTCATTTACACTTCCTAGCTACTTTATTTTCTTTTCATGGTGGCTTCTGTCAGCCCCAAATGGCTTCACTCTTGTCAAAGCTGTTTCAGCTTTTCCCAGAGATCCTACACAGTCGCCATTGTAGTCGAGAGGTAACAGGATCTGTGACCATGGCCAAGATGGCACCCACCAGTCCACATGTGGAAGGGCGCTGCCTAGGGAGCTGGGTGAAGAGGCCTGGGAGTTAGCCCTGCCTGGTCCCGGGAGCCCAAAGTTTCCCTTTTCCCCTCCATTCCCTTTGCCTTTCTCCTGGTTTTTCAAACAAGCTGCTCTAGCCCTATAACGCCAAGCACAAAATTGTCATAATTCTTAATGAAAACGTATCTGGTACCCAAATTATAAATGTGACAATTTGGTCACATTTCAAAAACACTGAAAATTTTATGCTTTTAAAATATATTTTGAATGTCATATATATTGATAACTATGAAAGTAAATAATAAAAACCAAAAAAAATATTTCCAAAATTTAAAACTTGAGGCGTTATAGGGCTAGTGTTCTTCCAGATTTGGTTTGTTCCTTCTTACAGGCTGCTTTCCCGTGGCCCAGGCTTAGGCCAATGGCGTTCGGAAGCCTAGGCGGAGTCACTGTTATTTAGGCTTTCAGCGATGCTGCTTCAGGCACTTTTGGGGACAGCTCTTACTTAATACACAGCTCCTCTGCCATGATGTTCCAGCCAGAAATTCCAATTTCCCTTAAGGTTCCCTGAGCTGCCACGTGTCCCTTCCCTTGAGAGATTTGAGCATCAGCCCCACCAGCAGGCGTCTTGGAGGGCCTTGGGGCCATCCCAAGCAGTGGTCCTCCTAGCCTGTTGTCCAGAAAAATGGTTGGACCTAAAGGTCGCCCTCGGCGACTAGTCCTTGACCCCCTTCCCTCGGGCTGAGGCATGAGATTCAGGGCAAGCCAGGGGTGTGCTCTCAAGTGGGGGTTATTGACCTGGAGGCAGCAAGCTGTCAATCGCCTCCTTGTTTTGTGCTTTCTAGATGGGACTTAGCAGCTTGATGCTCAGGAATTGCCCCCTTGCATGAATCGTGTCCAATTGGGATAGAGTTGATACAGAGAGGCTGGGCAAACAAAAGCTGATAGATTCACTTTGCAACTCTATTTGGCCACAGTATCGTTTTGAGAAAGGAGAATGGTGGGCAGAGAAGGGTATGCTTTCCCTTCCAACCGTGATTCACCGGGAACAGTTCGGTAGAGTGCCGGGAAAGTGGGCGGAGATGCCAGAACTTAGAGCATTTCTCCTCTCGAGGAGCAGTAGGAGACCTTCATCCCCAGTGCACCCAGGAACCCCTAAGGCTGGCGTCCTCAAACTGTGGTCCATGGGGCACATGTGGCGCGATGCCATTTATCCCACCCTCGGGGTGTTTTTGCTGCCACTGCCTGTCCTGCTTAGCAGCCGACTCGTGCAGTGTGCATAGGAATTTGTCCATAGGTTTTTTGAAAACCATAGTCTGGCCCTACAACGGTCGGAGAGACAATGAACTGGCCCCCTGTGTAAACAATTTGAGGACTCCTGCCCTAAGGGATCCTGGACTTCAGGTCACTATTGTCCCACCCCTGAACCCTCCCTGAACATTCTACCCCTAGTAGAGGCACCAGGGGCATTTGGTCCCCGGGTAACTTACAAGCCTTTTACTCAAATGGAACCCGAGAAAATTAAAAATGACACAGGCAGTTACTCTACTTTTGATCCCTGTTGAATCCGCCTGTAGCATCCCAATATTACAATTTAACCCTATAACACCGAGCATGACCTTTCCCTAACATTTAATCAAATGAATATAAATGTATATATATTGATAACTATGAAAGTAATGAATCAAAACGAAATTTTTTTTGCCCCAAAATTTAAAAGTGAGGCGTTATAGGGTTAAAAAGAAGGATGGTTCTTATCAGAGGGGCCAATGCCTTAGGATCATAAGTGAAGCGGTGATCCCACTGCACCCAGTAGTGCCCAAACCCTGGACCCCGCTAGGGGAAATTGTGAATGCTTTTACCCCTGTGCCGGTACTTAGAATGAACAAACACACACGCCTGATAATCCTAAGACTTTTTACTTACTTCCTGTGATACTCACCTAATTTCAAGGGACTCCCACCTCACAATCCTAGCCTTGTCTCAGTTAAACTGTTCACCCTTTTGTGCGTTTGTTGGTTTTTCCAGAAGTTCTTAAGTTACCAAAGCCCCTAATCCAATTGTGCCAACTCTAGGACCACCATCTCCTGGACCACTTCAACCTTATCCAATCTAGCGCTGAATGGACAACCCCTCCCAGCAGAGCAGGAAGGGTGTGGACCCAAAGCCCCACATCGCCCTTTTTGCCAGCAGGAAGTAGCTAGAGATGTCGTCGCCCAGTACCCCAAAGATTTGGGTCCACATCTCTTCAGGATGGAAATGTTAGGTAGCTAGCATAGGGACTGGGGTGTCCATTACACATGCTCAGATGGCCCAGTTAGCGGCCCAGGAAGGAGTGGCACACTGTGCGTGCTCAGAGGTCCAGGTTTCCGGCCAGGAAGGGCAGGTCCACCTGGGTGGGCGCTGCACGTGCATCAACCCACCTAGGCCAAGTATATTCAATTCAGCCACTCGGATCGACCAGGGTTGCCCACCACACCTCCCTAACGCTCCTAAACCTCCCTTGGATCACAAACCAGGCTTTGGCATGAATTCTTTCTCACGCAGAACCAAGGACCGAGGGATATCTGTCCCCAGAGAGATCTGAGCAACCCAGGGAAGCTCTTTGGAGGCAGCAGGAGTGGACGTGAGTGGCTGGTGGATACTGTTCAGATGCATGGCTTTCTGCTTGGAAGGGTTTTTAGTCTTGGCTGACAGGATCAGAGGAGGTAGTATGTCTGGATCACATAGTATCCATGTCCACAAATGAGCTGCCCATTCCAAAGTCCTGACAGTGCCTTTGGAAAACACTGTGCTTTGGAATGTCACAGCTTGCAGAGGGCAGTGGGAGGGGCTGGGACCCAGGTATGCTGCCCCTTGCTCCCAGTTGCCGGTTTCTGGATCCTGATTATATCTCTCACAGGATCAGTTAGTGGGCTTGTTGTCTGCCTCAAGGTTTGTTCACCGAGGTCCTCCAGCTAGGTGGTGGTGTGTGTGCATGAGCAGAGGCTTCCTGCCAATCCCCCATGAGTTGAAGAGCTGCCCTGGTGTGGGCTCCGTGAAAGAGGTGCCCCAGACAGCAGGACTACACAAGAGGGTGGGCCCTGCAGGAACCGGAGGGCCATTCCCCCTGTGGAATGACCTCAGAGCCCCGCCTCTCTCACTGTCCAGCTGCCGGGGCTGTGGACCCTAAGCTTCATGCCCCACACAGGAATAGACACAGGGTGAGGCGACTGCAGCACCTGCTTTTGCTGGTCTAATCCAGCCTGAGATCATCCTAGCATCAACCCTCTGCCAGGGTCTTTTTTTTCTCTCCTTTTATAGGGGCTCATACAACAATAACCACAATACGTGCAAACATCACTGATATAAGGCACATTTGTACATTCATTGCCCTCATTATTCTCAAAATATCTTCTCTCCACCCAAGCCCCTGGCCTCAGCTCCTCATTCCCCCCGCCCCCATTCTCACTACCCCTCCTCATCAATCCTTCATTATTTACTAATTATTATTTTGTCATATCTTGCACTGTCTGATGTCCCCCTTCACCCCCTTTTCTTTTGAGGTTTTATGTAGATCCTTGTCATTGGTTCCCTGGTGCCAGCCTACCCTCCCTCCACCCTCCCAGCATCCCCATTCATAACACTGGTCCTAAAGGGCTCATCCACCTTGAATTCCCTGTGTGTCTAGTTCCTATCTGTCCCAGTGTACATTCTCTGGTCTAGTCAGATTTGTAAGTTATAATTGGGATCTTGATAGTAAGGGGAGAGGAAGCATTGAGGAGCTAGTGGAAAGTTGTGTTTCACCGTTGCTGTCTAGTACCCTGTGTAGGCATGTCTCTTCCCCAAGACCTTACTTAAGGGAATGTCCAGTGTACTGCAAATGGGCTTTGGCTCTCTACCCAGCATTCCCTGCTCATTCGCAATGAGATTTTTTTGTGCTGATGATGCCTGATCCCTTTGATACCTCGTGATCGCACAGGCTGGTATGCTTATTCCATGTGGGCTCTGTTGTTTCTGAGCTACATGGCCGCTTGCTTACCCTTCAGGCCTTTAAGACCTCAGACGCCATATCTTTTGATAGCAGGGCACCATAAGCTTTCTTGACCACATTTGCTTATGCAACCGCTTAGACATCAGGGAACGTGTCGGGAAGGTGAGCATCATAGAATGCCAATGTAATAGAACAAGGTATTCTTGCAATGAGAGAGTCCTTGAGTGGAGGCCCAAAGGCCATCTGCTACCTTAATAGGAAACCTATAAAGATATGGACATAGGTGTATTTCCCCATGCTCACAGATAAATATATTTACATCTGTGCGTGCCTTTCTTTAGACCTGTATAACTGGCCCGTGCTTCCTAGGTCGCTCTGCTATTCCCTTTCATTTCCCTCTTGAGCCCACTGCCATGCTCAGTCTTCATTTGGGTTTCAGTAAATCCTCTTGGTTCCTTCACCCTTGATCACGCCCTACCAGGATTCCTACATCGCCCTCACCACGGATTTGCATCCACTTGTTGTTCCCTTGTCTCTGGGTTTCTTGACATCACTCCCTTTCCCCCCAACTCCCTCTTTCTCGTGGCCCTCCCGCGAAGCGTTGGTCCCCTTTTTCTCTCCTGCAGATTGTGCATCCAGCATCTCTTTTTAGACATACAGTAGAGGTAATAACATGCACAAAAACAAGACAGAGCGAAAGCAAGCACCAAAAGAAAGAAAACAGCCAAAATCCAATGACCATCAAAGAAAACACAACCCCTCAAGAAAGGAAAGCTCGTAGTTAGTTCACGGACTGTTTGTTGGCCCTTAGCAGTGTTTTCCAGTCCAGTCTGTGCGGGCACCAAGTCCTGCCCCCAAAGTCCTCCTTTGGCATTCCCTGGGGACCTTGTTGCTCCACTTCCTTGCTCTTCTGCTGCACCCCCTTAGTGCTATGCCTCGGTGTGGCGGGATCCGTTCCCGCACTGTCTCCAGTGTTGTCCCTTCTAGGGCTATGGGTTTTTGAGGGACGTCGTGTCTCATCTTGGGCTGGCCATGTGGTCTTCTGTGTGGACTGTCTTCTCTGAGTGGGAACATCATCCCAAAGGCAGGATCCCGTAGCCCACTGAGTGACTTTCTCTCCAGCAGCTTCTAGGTAGGCTGTGCCCCATGAGGGGCCCTGAGGGGCCTGTGTAAACCTGAGTCTGCTGGAGGTTAGAATAGCAGTCCACAGATGTGTTTGTGCTTGGGGGAAACAGTGGGTGCTGTCAGAAATACTCGGAGAAAAACAATTTAGTTCTGTAAAGCCTTAATTTTGAGGGATTTTCCGTCTTTCTCGGTGTCCATCTTTTCAGGATATGCTCAGGGAGGGCTTTTTTTTTTTTTTTTTTTTTTTACTTATGACTGATGAATCTACGGCCCCCTCCCCACTATCTTAACAGCAGTTGGTGTTGTAAGTATCACTTGGTATAGGCCAGTCCACCTAGGTTCTAAGGTGTCAGGTTGGTGCTTCTTTACCCATGTCCAGTTTCCTGGTTGCACGTTGTTGGCTGCCTGTTCCCTTTCCCTTGGTTAGGCCCAAAATGAAGGTGTCAGAGCAGATGATTTGTCTCTCACCTGTTGCACAGCCTGCAGGCACTCGATGAGGGAACGATTAGTGACTTCCATTATTTCTACTTCTTTCAATCTTGGGAGGATTTGGGGAAGGTCTTCCAAACATAAATTCAAATGGGGTCATGCTTTTCACATAGGGAGTGCATCGGACTTGAAGTAGGGCAAAAGGTAAAGTAAGGATCAACCCAGTTCTCGCCAGGTCCTAAATGCAACTTAACGAACAATTCCTTTAGGGTTCTGTTTATTTTTTTCTACTTGCCCTGAAGAGCTTCCAGTTAATATTTAGAAGCATTGCTAAGACTTTAGTAATTTGAGCAATAAATGTTGGCCCATTGTTGGACACCAAGGTGGTGGGAAGGCCAAATCTAGGGACAATTTTAGTTACTAATAATTTACACACAGTGGCAGCAGTTTCCTTCTTGGTTGGGAAGGCTTCCACCCATCCAGAACAGGTGTCTACGAACACCAGCAAATATCGGTAGTCATACTTTCTAAATTTGATATCCATAAAGTCCACCTCCCAGAATTCTCCAGGACTACTACCTCAAGCTCGTGGTTGGGGTTGCTCCTTTTCTTTCTGGGGTTGTTTACCCGAGCACTGTGCAATCAACGGTGGGTGACATCTGCCACCCAGTGTCCAAGCCTGGGTATGTAAAAGTGCCTGAGAAGCAACTGAGACAGTTTAGAGAGGATCCCAAATGCATACCTTCATGTAGTCCTTGAGTCAGATCTCTCCCAGAGCTTCTGGCATGAATCTTCTTCCATCAGGATGGAGCAGCCACCCTGGATGCTCCCAGCCTTTTTGGCAGGCCAGCTCTTGGCTTATCTTTAGATCATTTTCTGAGTATGTAGGTTGTGGCTGTAACACTGGGGATGGCATGGTCACAGCCACTACCTTGGGGATTTGTGGTATAGTCCTGGCATTCGAGATCCACCGGTCCGGGGGACTGGTTAGGAGTGGTTCAACCATAGGTCCCCCTACCACAGCAATATCCTGTCCCAGTGTAAGCTTCCTAGCTTCTATGACTAGGATGGCCGTGGCAGCCACAGCTCGCATGCAGCTCAGCCATCCTGCAGCTACAGAGTCCAGTTTCTTTGAAAGATAGGTCACAGGTCTCTTCCATGGCCGCAAGTTCTCAGTTAGCACTTCTTTTGCTGTGCCTCTGGCCTCACATAGACAATTGGAAGGGCTTTACTATGTCTAGTAGGGCAAGGGAGGTTGCCCATATGAGCGACTTTTTAAAGGATTCAAACGCTTGTTGTTCTACTTCAGTCCATTTAAGTTCTTTTTCCTTTCCCCAGTACTTGCATATAGGGGTTTCGTTGTTTTTGCAAATCCCAAATTCCACAATGGACAGTACCCCACAGTTCCTAGAAACTCTTGCAACTGCTTCTTCGTCTCAGGGACTGGGATTTTGAGGATCGCCTCAGTGCGGCTGGGGGACAAGTTCCGTTTTCCCTCCTCCAGTTGGTAGCCTAGGTATACAGCTTTATGGACACACAGTTGGGCCTTTCTTGCAGATACCCTGTACCCCAAGGGGCCAAGGACTATTATCAGGTCCTTGGTAGCCCGTTGGCATTCCTCCAGGGTTTTGGAGGCCAGGAGGAGGTCATCTGCATACTGGAGCAAGGTGGTTTGGGGGTGTTCCTCCTTGTGTCCCTGTAAGTCTTCACTGGGTTGATGTGCAGGGGACACGGGTATGGAGAACAAAGCATCTTTAAGTCCAAAACAGTATAACAAATTCAGTTTGATGGGATAGTACTCAGGAGGATCTCAGGGTTTGGCACGTGGGGTGGCCAGTTTCTATCCTCTCATTTGCCTCTCTGAGATCCTGCACCGGTTGGAAGTCCTCAGTTCCCGGCTTCTGCATGGGCAGCAGGGGAGCTTTCCATGTGGACTTGCAGAGGACCCAAATGCCTGTCCTCTTTAGTCTGCAAATGGGAACAGAAATACCCACTTTTGCTATCCAGGGAGTAGGGTTAGCTTGACACACCAGTGTAGCTGAGCTCAGAAGTTGTACGACCCCAGGCACCTGAAGTTCAGAAAGGTCTGGCAGGTTGTTCTCTGCCCAAACAAAAGGAATATCTTTTAGTGATTTATCAAGAAGTTCCTTTGAGGAGGTCTCTTCTGCTCCTTGATAAAACACATATCACTCTGACATTGGAGTGGTGAGCAAAACTTTTGGCTTTTCAAGTTCAAGGGTTAAGGTGGTTGTAGCAGATGAGAAAGTAATTATGGCTGCCATTTTTCATAATAAGTCACGATCAATTAGGGGAAAGGGGCATTGAGGCATTACCAGGGTGAGCGTGTAACTGTCTCTTGTGCTAAATCTGTTATTCTGGCCGTTGTCCATGGGTGTGCTTGGGTCTGCCCTGGGGCCCCTGTAATGAAAGCCTTTCCTTTTGACAAGGCACCTGTAGTCTTTTCTGAAACCAAGAAGGTGACCCCTTTGTCCACCTAGAAATTTACTGGCTGGCTCCCTACATGGAGAGTGAGCATGGGCTCTTTGGGGTCAAGTGAAACAGAGCCTGGACACCTTTATTCAGCTTCGAGCATTATTGTCTGTAGCTTCGATTTTTCTAGGCGAGGACTAGTCCCGTTCTCTCTAGTGGTGGCTCTTCCGCCTCTCCTGGGCTTTTCAAGGCACTGGTTTTTCCAATGTCACTGTTTTGTATAGTAGGTACATGGATACTTCCTCAGGACTAGGCGAGTGAGAAGCGGGGTATTAGGGTTAGCCATTCTTAGTTGAACCAAAACTGCTCTGGTCGTTCTCGCAAGACTTCTGAACACCCATTTCCTTCATGACATTCCCTTGGGCGACGTCTGCACAGCCTACCTCCCCAATATCAGCTAGTTCATTTACACTTCCTAGCTACTTTATTTTCTTTTCATGGTGGCTTCTGTCAGCCCCAAATGGCTTCACTCTTGTCAAAGCTGTTTCAGCTTTTCCCAGAGATCCTACACAGTCGCCATTGTAGTCGAGAGGTAACAGGATCTGTGACCATGGCCAAGATGGCACCCACCAGTCCACATGTGGAAGGGCGCTGCCTAGGGAGCTGGGTGAAGAGGCCTGGGAGTTAGCCCTGCCTGGTCCCGGGAGCCCAAAGTTTCCCTTTTCCCCTCCATTCCCTTTGCCTTTCTCCTGGTTTTTCAAACAAGCTGCTCTAGCCCTATAACGCCAAGCACAAAATTGTCATAATTCTTAATGAAAACGTATCTGGTACCCAAATTATAAATGTGACAATTTGGTCACATTTCAAAAACACTGAAAATTTTATGCTTTTAAAATATATTTTGAATGTCATATATATTGATAACTATGAAAGTAAATAATAAAAACCAAAAAAAATATTTCCAAAATTTAAAACTTGAGGCGTTATAGGGCTAGTGTTCTTCCAGATTTGGTTTGTTCCTTCTTACAGGCTGCTTTCCCGTGGCCCAGGCTTAGGCCAATGGCGTTCGGAAGCCTAGGCGGAGTCACTGTTATTTAGGCTTTCAGCGATGCTGCTTCAGGCACTTTTGGGGACAGCTCTTACTTAATACACAGCTCCTCTGCCATGATGTTCCAGCCAGAAATTCCAATTTCCCTTAAGGTTCCCTGAGCTGCCACGTGTCCCTTCCCTTGAGAGATTTGAGCATCAGCCCCACCAGCAGGCGTCTTGGAGGGCCTTGGGGCCATCCCAAGCAGTGGTCCTCCTAGCCTGTTGTCCAGAAAAATGGTTGGACCTAAAGGTCGCCCTCGGCGACTAGTCCTTGACCCCCTTCCCTCGGGCTGAGGCATGAGATTCAGGGCAAGCCAGGGGTGTGCTCTCAAGTGGGGGTTATTGACCTGGAGGCAGCAAGCTGTCAATCGCCTCCTTGTTTTGTGCTTTCTAGATGGGACTTAGCAGCTTGATGCTCAGGAATTGCCCCCTTGCATGAATCGTGTCCAATTGGGATAGAGTTGATACAGAGAGGCTGGGCAAACAAAAGCTGATAGATTCACTTTGCAACTCTATTTGGCCACAGTATCGTTTTGAGAAAGGAGAATGGTGGGCAGAGAAGGGTATGCTTTCCCTTCCAACCGTGATTCACCGGGAACAGTTCGGTAGAGTGCCGGGAAAGTGGGCGGAGATGCCAGAACTTAGAGCATTTCTCCTCTCGAGGAGCAGTAGGAGACCTTCATCCCCAGTGCACCCAGGAACCCCTAAGGCTGGCGTCCTCAAACTGTGGTCCATGGGGCACATGTGGCGCGATGCCATTTATCCCACCCTCGGGGTGTTTTTGCTGCCACTGCCTGTCCTGCTTAGCAGCTGACTCGTGCAGTGTGCATAGGAATTTGTCCATAGGTTTTTTGAAAACCATAGTCTGGCCCTACAACGGTCGGAGAGACAATGAACTGGCCCCCTGTGTAAACAATTTGAGGACTCCTGCCCTAAGGGATCCTGGACTTCAGGTCACTATTGTCCCACCCCTGAACCCTCCCTGAACATTCTACCCCTAGTAGAGGCACCAGGGGCATTTGGTCCCCGGGTAACTTACAAGCCTTTTACTCAAATGGAACCCGAGAAAATTAAAAATGACACAGGCAGTTACTCTACTTTTGATCCCTGTTGAATCCGCCTGTAGCATCCCAATATTACAATTTAACCCTATAACACCGAGCATGACCTTTCCCTAACATTTAATCAAATGAATATAAATGTATATATATTGATAACTATGAAAGTAATGAATCAAAACGAAATTTTTTTTGCCCCAAAATTTAAAAGTGAGGCGTTGTAGGGTTAAAAAGAAGGATGGTTCTTATCAGAGGGGCCAATGCTTTAGGATCATAAGTGAAGCGGTGATCCCACTGCACCCAGTAGTGCCCAAACCCTGGACCCCGCTAGGGGAAATTGTGAATGCTTTTACCCCTGTGCCGGTACTTAGAATGAACAAACACACACGCCTGATAATCCTAAGACTTTTTACTTACTTCCTGTGATACTCACCTACTTTCAAGGGACTCCCACCTCACAATCCTAGCCTTGTCTCAGTTAAACTGTTCACCCTTTTGTGCGTTTGTTGGTTTTTCCAGAAGTTCTTAAGTTACCAAAGCCCCTAATCCAATTGTGCCAACTCTAGGACCACCATCTCCTGGACCACTTCAACCTTATCCAATCTAGCGCTGAATGGACAACCCCTCCCAGCAGAGCAGGAAGGGTGTGGACCCAAAGCCCCACATCGCCCTTTTTGCCAGCAGGAAGTAGCTAGAGATGTCGTCGCCCAGTACCCCAAAGATTTGGGTCCACATCTCTTCAGGATGGAAATGTTAGGTAGCTAGCATAGGGACTGGGGTGTCCATTACACATGCTCAGATGGCCCAGTTAGCGGCCCAGGAAGGAGTGGCACACTGTGCGTGCTCAGAGGTCCAGGTTTCCGGCCAGGAAGGGCAGGTCCACCTGGGTGGGCGCTGCACGTGCATCGACCCACCTAGGCCAAGTATATTCAATTCAGCCACTAGGATCGACCAGGGTTGCCCACCACACCTCCCTAACGCTCCTAAACCTCCCTTGGATCACAAACCAGGCTTTGGCATGAATTCTTTCTCACGCAGAACCAAGGACCGAGGGATATCTGTCCCCAGAGAGATCTGACCAACCCAGGGAAGCTCTTTGGAGGCAGCAGGAGTGGACGTGAGTGGCTGGTGGATACTGTTCAGATGCATGGCTTTCTGCTTGGAAGGGTTTTTAGTCTTGGCTGACAGGATCAGAGGAGGTAGTATGTCTGGATCACATAGTATCCATGTCCACAAATGAGCTGCCCATTCCAAAGTCCTGACAGTGCCTTTGGAAAACACTGTGCTTTGGAATGTCACTCCTTGCAGAGGGCAGTGGGAGGGGCTGGGACCCAGGTATGCTGCCCCTTGCTCCCAGTTGCCGGTTTCTGGATCCTGATTATATCTCTCACAGGATCAGTTAGTGGGCTTGTTGTCTGCCTCAAGGTTTGTTCACCGAGGTCCTCCAGCTAGGTGGTGGTGTGTGTGCATGAGCAGAGGCTTCCTGCCAATCCCCCATGAGATGAAGAGCTGCCCTGGTGTGGGCTCCGTGAAAGAGGTGCCCCAGACAGCAGGACTACACAAGAGGGTGGGCCCTGCAGGAACCGGAGGGCCATTCCCCCTGTGGAATGACCTCAGAGCCCCGCCTCTCTCACTGTCCAGCTGCCGGGGCTGTGGACCCTAAGCTTCATGCCCCACACAGGAATAGACACAGGGTGAGGCGACTGCAGCACCTGCTTTTGCTGGTCTAATCCAGCCTGAGATCATCCTAGCATCAACCCTCTGCCAGGGTCTTTTTTTTCTCTCCTTTTATAGGGGCTCATACAACAATAACCACAATACGTGCAAACATCACTGATATAAGGCACATTTGTACATTCATTGCCCTCATTATTCTCAAAATATCTTCTCTCCACCCAAGCCCCTGGCCTCAGCTCCTCATTCCCCCCGCCCCCATTCTCACTACCCCTCCTCATCAATCCTTCATTATTTACTAATTATTATTTTGTCATATCTTGCACTGTCTGATGTCCCCCTTCACCCCCTTTTCTTTTGAGGTTTTATGTAGATCCTTGTCATTGGTTCCCTGGTGCCAGCCTACCCTCCCTCCACCCTCCCAGCATCCCCATTCATAACACTGGTCCTAAAGGGCTCATCCACCTTGAATTCCCTGTGTGTCTAGTTCCTATCTGTCCCAGTGTACATTCTCTGGTCTAGTCAGATTTGTAAGTTATAATTGGGATCTTGATAGTAAGGGGAGAGGAAGCATTGAGGAGCTAGTGGAAAGTTGTGTTTCACCGTTGCTGTCTAGTACCCTGTGTAGGCATGTCTCTTCCCCAAGACCTTACTTAAGGGAATGTCCAGTGTACTGCAAATGGGCTTTGGCTCTCTACCCAGCATTCCCTGCTCATTCGCAATGAGATTTTTTTGTGCTGATGATGCCTGATCCCTTTGATACCTCGTGATCGCACAGGCTGGTATGCTTATTCCATGTGGGCTCTGTTGTTTCTGAGCTACATGGCCGCTTGCTTACCCTTCAGGCCTTTAAGACCTCAGACGCCATATCTTTTGATAGCAGGGCACCATAAGCTTTCTTGACCACATTTGCTTATGCAACCGCTTAGACATCAGGGAACGTGTCGGGAAGGTGAGCATCATAGAATGCCAATGTAATAGAACAAGGTATTCTTGCAATGAGAGAGTCCTTGAGTGGAGGCCCAAAGGCCATCTGCTACCTTAATAGGAAACCTATAAAGATATGGACATAGGTGTATTTCCCCATGCTCACAGATAAATATATTTACATCTGTGCGTGCCTTTCTTTAGACCTGTATAACTGGCCCGTGCTTCCTAGGTCGCTCTGCTATTCCCTTTCATTTCCCTCTTGAGCCCACTGCCATGCTCAGTCTTCATTTGGGTTTCAGTAAATCCTCTTGGTTCCTTCACCCTTGATCACGCCCTACCAGGATTCCTACATCGCCCTCACCACGGATTTGCATCCACTTGTTGTTCCCTTGTCTCTGGGTTTCTTGACATCACTCCCTTTCCCCCCAACTCCCTCTTTCTCGTGGCCCTCCCGCGAAGCGTTGGTCCCCTTTTTCTCTCCTGCAGATTGTGCATCCAGCATCTCTTTTTAGACATACAGTAGAGGTAATAACATGCACAAAAACAAGACAGAGCGAAAGCAAGCACCAAAAGAAAGAAAACAGCCAAAATCCAATGACCATCAAAGAAAACACAACCCCTCAAGAAAGGAAAGCTCGTAGTTAGTTCACGGACTGTTTGTTGGCCCTTAGCAGTGTTTTCCAGTCCAGTCTGTGCGGGCACCAAGTCCTGCCCCCAAAGTCCTCCTTTGGCATTCCCTGGGGACCTTGTTGCTCCACTTCCTTGCTCTTCTGCTGCACCCCCTTAGTGCTATGCCTCGGTGTGGCGGGATCCGTTCCCGCACTGTCTCCAGTGTTGTCCCTTCTAGGGCTATGGGTTTTTGAGGGACGTCGTGTCTCATCTTGGGCTGGCCATGTGGTCTTCTGTGTGGACTGTCTTCTCTGAGTGGGAACATCATCCCAAAGGCAGGATCCCGTAGCCCACTGAGTGACTTTCTCTCCAGCAGCTTCTAGGTAGGCTGTGCCCCATGAGGGGCCCTGAGGGGCCTGTGTAAACCTGAGTCTGCTGGAGGTTAGAATAGCAGTCCACAGATGTGTTTGTGCTTGGGGGAAACAGTGGGTGCTGTCAGAAATACTCGGAGAAAAACAATTTAGTTCTGTAAAGCCTTAATTTTGAGGGATTTTCCGTCTTTCTCGGTGTCCATCTTTTCAGGATATGCTCAGGGAGGGCTTTTTTTTTTTTTTTTTTTTTTACTTATGACTGATGAATCTACGGCCCCCTCCCCACTATCTTAACAGCAGTTGGTGTTGTAAGTATCACTTGGTATAGGCCAGTCCACCTAGGTTCTAAGGTGTCAGGTTGGTGCTTCTTTACCCATGTCCAGTTTCCTGGTTGCACGTTGTTGGCTGCCTGTTCCCTTTCCCTTGGTTAGGCCCAAAATGAAGGTGTCAGAGCAGATGATTTGTCTCTCACCTGTTGCACAGCCTGCAGGCACTCGATGAGGGAACGATTAGTGACTTCCATTATTTCTACTTCTTTCAATCTTGGGAGGATTTGGGGAAGGTCTTCCAAACATAAATTCAAATGGGGTCATGCTTTTCACATAGGGAGTGCATCGGACTTGAAGTAGGGCAAAAGGTAAAGTAAGGATCAACCCAGTTCTCGCCAGGTCCTAAATGCAACTTAACGAACAATTCCTTTAGGGTTCTGTTTATTTTTTTCTACTTGCCCTGAAGAGCTTCCAGTTAATATTTAGAAGCATTGCTAAGACTTTAGTAATTTGAGCAATAAATGTTGGCCCATTGTTGGACACCAAGGTGGTGGGAAGGCCAAATCTAGGGACAATTTTAGTTACTAATAATTTACACACAGTGGCAGCAGTTTCCTTCTTGGTTGGGAAGGCTTCCACCCATCCAGAACAGGTGTCTACGAACACCAGCAAATATCGGTAGTCATACTTTCTAAATTTGATATCCATAAAGTCCACCTCCCAGAATTCTCCAGGACTACTACCTCAAGCTCGTGGTTGGGGTTGCTCCTTTTCTTTCTGGGGTTGTTTACCCGAGCACAGTGCAATCAACGGTGGGTGACATCTGCCACCCAGTGTCCAAGCCTGGGTATGTAAAAGTGCCTGAGAAGCAACTGAGACAGTTTAGAGAGGATCCCAAATGCATACCTTCATGTAGTCCTTGAGTCAGATCTCTCCCAGAGCTTCTGGCATGAATCTTCTTCCATCAGGATGGAGCAGCCACCCTGGATGCTCCCAGCCTTTTTGGCAGGCCAGCTCTTGGCTTATCTTTAGATCATTTTCTGAGTATGTAGGTTGTGGCTGTAACACTGGGGATGGCATGGTCACAGCCACTACCTTGGGGATTTGTGGTATAGTCCTGGCATTCGAGATCCACCGGTCCGGGGGACTGGTTAGGAGTGGTTCAACCATAGGTCCCCCTACCACAGCAATATCCTGTCCCAGTGTAAGCTTCCTAGCTTCTATGACTAGGATGGCCGTGGCAGCCACAGCTCGCATGCAGCTCAGCCATCCTGCAGCTACAGAGTCCAGTTTCTTTGAAAGATAGGTCACAGGTCTCTTCCATGGCCGCAAGTTCTCAGTTAGCACTTCTTTTGCTGTGCCTCTGGCCTCACATAGACAATTGGAAGGGCTTTACTATGTCTAGTAGGGCAAGGGAGGTTGCCCATATGAGCGACTTTTTAAAGGATTCAAACGCTTGTTGTTCTACTTCAGTCCATTTAAGTTCTTTTTCCTTTCCCCAGTACTTGCATATAGGGGTTTCGTTGTTTTTGCAAATCCCAAATTCCACAATGGACAGTACCCCACAGTTCCTAGAAACTCTTGCAACTGCTTCTTCGTCTCAGGGACTGGGATTTTGAGGATCGCCTCAGTGCGGCTGGGGGACAAGTTCCGTTTTCCCTCCTCCAGTTGGTAGCCTAGGTATACAGCTTTATGGACACACAGTTGAGCCTTTCTTGCAGATACCCTGTACCCCAAGGGGCCAAGGACTATTATCAGGTCCTTGGAAGCCCGTTGGCATTCCTCCAGGGTTTTGGAGGCCAGGAGGAGGTCATCTGCATACTGGAGCAAGGTGGTTTGGGGGTGTTCCTCCTTGTGTCCCTGTAAGTCTTCACTGGGTTGATGTGCAGGGGACACGGGTATGGAGAACAAAGCATCTTTAAGTCCAAAACAGTATAACAAATTCAGTTTGATGGGATAGTACTCAGGAGGATCTCAGGGTTTGGCACGTGGGGTGGCCAGTTTCTATCCTCTCATTTGCCTCTCTGAGATCCTGCACCGGTTGGAAGTCCTCAGTTCCCGGCTTCTGCATGGGCAGCAGGGGAGCATTCCATGTGGACTTGCAGAGGACCCAAATGCCTGTCCTCTTTAGTCTGCAAATGGGAACAGAAATACCCACTTTTGCTATCCAGGGAGTAGGGTTAGCTTGACACACCAGTGTAGCTGAGCTCAGAAGTTGTACGACCCCAGGCACCTGAAGTTCAGAAAGGTCTGGCAGGTTGTTCTCTGCCCAAACAAAAGGAATATCTTTTAGTGATTTATCAAGAAGTTCCTTTGAGGAGGTCTCTTCTGCTCCTTGATAAAACACATATCACTCTGACATTGGAGTGGTGAGCAAAACTTTTGGCTTTTCAAGTTCAAGGGTTAAGGTGGTTGTAGCAGATGAGAAAGTAATTATGGCTGCCATTTTTCATAATAAGTCACGATCAATTAGGGGAAAGGGGCATTGAGGCATTACCAGGGTGAGCGTGTAACTGTCTCTTGTGCTAAATCTGTTATTCTGGCCGTTGTCCATGGGTGTGCTTGGGTCTGCCCTGGGGCCCCTGTAATGAAAGCCTTTCCTTTTGACAAGGCACCTGTAGTCTTTTCTGAAACCAAGAAGGTGACCCCTTTGTCCACCTAGAAATTTACTGGCTGGCTCCCTACATGGAGAGTGAGCATGGGCTCTTTGGGGTCAAGTGAAACAGAGCCTGGACACCTTTATTCAGCTTCGAGCATTATTGTCTGTAGCTTCGATTTTTCTAGGCGAGGACTAGTCCCGTTCTCTCTAGTGGTGGCTCTTCCGCCTCTCCTGGGCTTTTCAAGGCACTGGTTTTTCCAATGTCACTGTTTTGTATAGTAGGTACATGGATACTTCCTCAGGACTAGGCGAGTGAGAAGCGGGGTATTAGGGTTAGCCATTCTTAGTTGAACCAAAACTGCTCTGGTCGTTCTCGCAAGACTTCTGAACACCCATTTCCTTCATGACATTCCCTTGGGCGACGTCTGCACAGCCTACCTCCCCAATATCAGCTAGTTCATTTACACTTCCTAGCTACTTTATTTTCTTTTCATGGTGGCTTCTGTCAGCCCCAAATGGCTTCACTCTTGTCAAAGCTGTTTCAGCTTTTCCCAGAGATCCTACACAGTCGCCATTGTAGTCGAGAGGTAACAGGATCTGTGACCATGGCCAAGATGGCACCCACCAGTCCACATGTGGAAGGGCGCTGCCTAGGGAGCTGGGTGAAGAGGCCTGGGAGTTAGCCCTGCCTGGTCCCGGGAGCCCAAAGTTTCCCTTTTCCCCTCCATTCCCTTTGCCTTTCTCCTGGTTTTTCAAACAAGCTGCTCTAGCCCTATAACGCCAAGCACAAAATTGTCATAATTCTTAATGAAAACGTATCTGGTACCCAAATTATAAATGTGACAATTTGGTCACATTTCAAAAACACTGAAAATTTTATGCTTTTAAAATATATTTTGAATGTCATATATATTGATAACTATGAAAGTAAATAATAAAAACCAAAAAAAATATTTCCAAAATTTAAAACTTGAGGCGTTATAGGGCTAGTGTTCTTCCAGATTTGGTTTGTTCCTTCTTACAGGCTGCTTTCCCGTGGCCCAGGCTTAGGCCAATGGCGTTCGGAAGCCTAGGCGGAGTCACTGTTATTTAGGCTTTCAGCGATGCTGCTTCAGGCACTTTTGGGGACAGCTCTTACTTAATACACAGCTCCTCTGCCATGATGTTCCAGCCAGAAATTCCAATTTCCCTTAAGGTTCCCTGAGCTGCCACGTGTCCCTTCCCTTGAGAGATTTGAGCATCAGCCCCACCAGCAGGCGTCTTGGAGGGCCTTGGGGCCATCCCAAGCAGTGGTC
Source organism: Tenrec ecaudatus (assembly GCF_050624435.1). NCBI lineage: Eukaryota > Metazoa > Chordata > Mammalia > Afrosoricida > Tenrecidae > Tenrec > Tenrec ecaudatus. Next base: position 412,870 of record NW_027458059.1, read on the forward strand.
CTCCTAGCCTGTTGTCCAGAAAAATGGTTGGACCTAAAGGTCGCCCTCGGCGACTAGTCCTTGACCCCCTTCCCTCGGGCTGAGGCATGAGATTCAGGGCAAGCCAGGGGTGTGCTCTCAAGTGGGGGTTATTGACCTGGAGGCAGCAAGCTGTCAATCGCCTCCTTGTTTTGTGCTTTCTAGATGGGACTTAGCAGCTTGATGCTCAGGAATTGCCCCCTTGCATGAATCGTGTCCAATTGGGATAGAGTTGATACAGAGAGGCTGGGCAAACAAAAGCTGATAGATTCACTTTGCAACTCTATTTGGCCACAGTATCGTTTTGAGAAAGGAGAATGGTGGGCAGAGAAGGGTATGCTTTCCCTTCCAACCGTGATTCACCGGGAACAGTTCGGTAGAGTGCCGGGAAAGTGGGCGGAGATGCCAGAACTTAGAGCATTTCTCCTCTCGAGGAGCAGTAGGAGACCTTCATCCCCAGTGCACCCAGGAACCCCTAAGGCTGGCGTCCTCAAACTGTGGTCCATGGGGCACATGTGGCGCGATGCCATTTATCCCACCCTCGGGGTGTTTTTGCTGCCACTGCCTGTCCTGCTTAGCAGCTGACTCGTGCAGTGTGCATAGGAATTTGTCCATAGGTTTTTTGAAAACCATAGTCTGGCCCTACAACGGTCGGAGAGACAATGAACTGGCCCCCTGTGTAAACAATTTGAGGACTCCTGCCCTAAGGGATCCTGGACTTCAGGTCACTATTGTCCCACCCCTGAACCCTCCCTGAACATTCTACCCCTAGTAGAGGCACCAGGGGCATTTGGTCCCCGGGTAACTTACAAGCCTTTTACTCAAATGGAACCCGAGAAAATTAAAAATGACACAGGCAGTTACTCTACTTTTGATCCCTGTTGAATCCGCCTGTAGCATCCCAATATTACAATTTAACCCTATAACACCGAGCATGACCTTTCCCTAACATTTAATCAAATGAATATAAATGTATATATATTGATAACTATGAAAGTAATGAATCAAAACGAAATTTTTTTTGCCCCAAAATTTAAAAGTGAGGCGTTGTAGGGTTAAAAAGAAGGATGGTTCTTATCAGAGGGGCCAATGCTTTAGGATCATAAGTGAAGCGGTGATCCCACTGCACCCAGTAGTGCCCAAACCCTGGACCCCGCTAGGGGAAATTGTGAATGCTTTTACCCCTGTGCCGGTACTTAGAATGAACAAACACACACGCCTGATAATCCTAAGACTTTTTACTTACTTCCTGTGATACTCACCTACTTTCAAGGGACTCCCACCTCACAATCCTAGCCTTGTCTCAGTTAAACTGTTCACCCTTTTGTGCGTTTGTTGGTTTTTCCAGAAGTTCTTAAGTTACCAAAGCCCCTAATCCAATTGTGCCAACTCTAGGACCACCATCTCCTGGACCACTTCAACCTTATCCAATCTAGCGCTGAATGGACAACCCCTCCCAGCAGAGCAGGAAGGGTGTGGACCCAAAGCCCCACATCGCCCTTTTTGCCAGCAGGAAGTAGCTAGAGATTTCGTCGCCCAGTACCCCAAAGATTTGGGTCCACATCTCTTCAGGATGGAAATGTTAGGTAGCTAGCATAGGGACTGGGGTGTCCATTACACATGCTCAGATGGCCCAGTTAGCGGCCCAGGAAGGAGTGGCACACTGTGCGTGCTCAGAGGTCCAGGTTTCCGGCCAGGAAGGGCAGGTCCACCTGGGTGGGCGCTGCACGTGCATCGACCCACCTAGGCCAAGTATATTCAATTCAGCCACTAGGATCGACCAGGGTTGCCCACCACACCTCCCTAACGCTCCTAAACCTCCCTTGGATCACAAACCAGGCTTTGGCATGAATTCTTTCTCACGCAGAACCAAGGACCGAGGGATATCTGTCCCCAGAGAGATCTGACCAACCCAGGGAAGCTCTTTGGAGGCAGCAGGAGTGGACGTGAGTGGCTGGTGGATACTGTTCAGATGCATGGCTTTCTGCTTGGAAGGGTTTTTAGTCTTGGCTGACAGGATCAGAGGAGGTAGTATGTCTGGATCACATAGTATCCATGTCCACAAATGAGCTGCCCATTCCAAAGTCCTGACAGTGCCTTTGGAAAACACTGTGCTTTGTAATGTCACTCCTTGCAGAGGGCAGTGGGAGGGGCTGGGACCCAGGTATGCTGCCCCTTGCTCCCAGTTGCCGGTTTCTGGATCCTGATTATATCTCTCACAGGATCAGTTAGTGGGCTTGTTGTCTGCCTCAAGGTTTGTTCACCGAGGTCCTCCAGCTAGGTGGTGGTGTGTGTGCATGAGCAGAGGCTTCCTGCCAATCCCCCATGAGATGAAGAGCTGCCCTGGTGTGGGCTCCGTGAAAGAGGTGCCCCAGACAGCAGGACTACACAAGAGGGTGGGCCCTGCAGGAACCGGAGGGCCATTCCCCCTGTGGAATGACCTCAGAGCCCCGCCTCTCTCACTGTCCAGCTGCCGGGGCTGTGGACCCTAAGCTTCATGCCCCACACAGGAATAGACACAGGGTGAGGCGACTGCAGCACCTGCTTTTGCTGGTCTAATCCAGCCTGAGATCATCCTAGCATCAACCCTCTGCCAGGGTCTTTTTTTTCTCTCCTTTTATAGGGGCTCATACAACAATAACCACAATACGTGCAAACATCACTGATATAAGGCACATTTGTACATTCATTGCCCTCATTATTCTCAAAATATCTTCTCTCCACCCAAGCCCCTGGCCTCAGCTCCTCATTCCCCCCGCCCCCATTCTCACTACCCCTCCTCATCAATCCTTCATTATTTACTAATTATTATTTTGTCATATCTTGCACTGTCTGATGTCCCCCTTCACCCCCTTTTCTTTTGAGGTTTTATGTAGATCCTTGTCATTGGTTCCCTGGTGCCAGCCTACCCTCCCTCCACCCTCCCAGCATCCCCATTCATAACACTGGTCCTAAAGGGCTCATCCACCTTGAATTCCCTGTGTGTCTAGTTCCTATCTGTCCCAGTGTACATTCTCTGGTCTAGTCAGATTTGTAAGTTATAATTGGGATCTTGATAGTAAGGGGAGAGGAAGCATTGAGGAGCTAGTGGAAAGTTGTGTTTCACCGTTGCTGTCTAGTACCCTGTGTAGGCATGTCTCTTCCCCAAGACCTTACTTAAGGGAATGTCCAGTGTACTGCGAATGGGCTTTGGCTCTCTACCCAGCATTCCCTGCTCATTCGCAATGAGATTTTTTTGTGCTGATGATGCCTGATCCCTTTGATACCTCGTGATCGCACAGGCTGGTATGCTTATTCCATGTGGGCTCTGTTGTTTCTGAGCTACATGGCCGCTTGCTTACCCTTCAGGCCTTTAAGACCTCAGACGCCATATCTTTTGATAGCAGGGCACCATAAGCTTTCTTGACCACATTTGCTTATGCAACCGCTTAGACATCAGGGAACGTGTCGGGAAGGTGAGCATCATAGAATGCCAATGTAATAGAACAAGGTATTCTTGCAATGAGAGAGTCCTTGAGTGGAGGCCCAAAGGCCATCTGCTACCTTAATAGGAAACCTATAAAGATATGGACATAGGTGTATTTCCCCATGCTCACAGATAAATATATTTACATCTGTGCGTGCCTTTCTTTAGACCTGTATAACTGGCCCGTGCTTCCTAGGTCGCTCTGCTATTCCCTTTCATTTCCCTCTTGAGCCCACTGCCATGCTCAGTCTTCATTTGGGTTTCAGTAAATCCTCTTGGTTCCTTCACCCTTGATCACGCCCTACCAGGATTCCTACATCGCCCTCACCACGGATTTGCATCCACTTGTTGTTCCCTTGTCTCTGGGTTTCTTGACATCACTCCCTTTCCCCCCAACTCCCTCTTTCTCGTGGCCCTCCCGCGAAGCGTTGGTCCCCTTTTTCTCTCCTGCAGATTGTGCATCCAGCATCTCTTTTTAGACATACAGTAGAGGTAATAACATGCACAAAAACAAGACAGAGCGAAAGCAAGCACCAAAAGAAAGAAAACAGCCAAAATCCAATGACCATCAAAGAAAACACAACCCCTCAAGAAAGGAAAGCTCGTAGTTAGTTCACGGACTGTTTGTTGGCCCTTAGCAGTGTTTTCCAGTCCAGTCTGTGCGGGCACCAAGTCCTGCCCCCAAAGTCCTCCTTTGGCATTCCCTGGGGACCTTGTTGCTCCACTTCCTTGCTCTTCTGCTGCACCCCCTTAGTGCTATGCCTCGGTGTGGCGGGATCCGTTCCCGCACTGTCTCCAGTGTTGTCCCTTCTAGGGCTATGGGTTTTTGAGGGACGTCGTGTCTCATCTTGGGCTGGCCATGTGGTCTTCTGTGTGGACTGTCTTCTCTGAGTGGGAACATCATCCCAAAGGCAGGATCCCGTAGCCCACTGAGTGACTTTCTCTCCAGCAGCTTCTAGGTAGGCTGTGCCCCATGAGGGGCCCTGAGGGGCCTGTGTAAACCTGAGTCTGCTGGAGGTTAGAATAGCAGTCCACAGATGTGTTTGTGCTTGGGGGAAACAGTGGGTGCTGTCAGAAATACTCGGAGAAAAACAATTTAGTTCTGTAAAGCCTTAATTTTGAGGGATTTTCCGTCTTTCTCGGTGTCCATCTTTTCAGGATATGCTCAGGGAGGGCTTTTTTTTTTTTTTTTTTTTACTTATGACTGATGAATCTACGGCCCCCTCCCCACTATCTTAACAGCAGTTGGTGTTGTAAGTATCACTTGGTATAGGCCAGTCCACCTAGGTTCTAAGGTGTCAGGTTGGTGCTTCTTTACCCATGTCCAGTTTCCTGGTTGCACGTTGTTGGCTGCCTGTTCCCTTTCCCTTGGTTAGGCCCAAAATGAAGGTGTCAGAGCAGATGATTTGTCTCTCACCTGTTGCACAGCCTGCAGGCACTCGATGAGGGAACGATTAGTGACTTCCATTATTTCTACTTCTTTCAATCTTGGGAGGATTTGGGGAAGGTCTGCCAAACATAAATTCAAATGGGGTCATGCTTTTCACATAGGGAGTGCATCGGACTTGAAGTAGGGCAAAAGGTAAAGTAAGGATCAACCCAGTTCTCGCCAGGTCCTAAATGCAACTTAACGAACAATTCCTTTAGGGTTCTGTTTATTTTTTTCTACTTGCCCTGAAGAGCTTCCAGTTAATATTTAGAAGCATTGCTAAGACTTTAGTAATTTGAGCAATAAATGTTGGCCCATTGTTGGACACCAAGGTGGTGGGAAGGCCAAATCTAGGGACAATTTTAGTTACTAATAATTTACACACAGTGGCAGCAGTTTCCTTCTTGGTTGGGAAGGCTTCCACCCATCCAGAACAGGTGTCTACGAACACCAGCAAATATCGGTAGTCATACTTTCTAAATTTGATATCCATAAAGTCCACCTCCCAGAATTCTCCAGGACTACTACCTCAAGCTCGTGGTTGGGGTTGCTCCTTTTCTTTCTGGGGTTGTTTACCCGAGCACAGTGCAATCAACGGTGGGTGACATCTGCCACCCAGTGTCCAAGCCTGGGTATGTAAAAGTGCCTGAGAAGCAACTGAGACAGTTTAGAGAGGATCCCAAATGCATACCTTCATGTAGTCCTTGAGTCAGATCTCTCCCAGAGCTTCTGGCATGAATCTTCTTCCATCAGGATGGAGCAGCCACCCTGGATGCTCCCAGCCTTTTTGGCAGGCCAGCTCTTGGCTTATCTTTAGATCATTTTCTGAGTATGTAGGTTGTGGCTGTAACACTGGGGATGGCATGGTCACAGCCACTACCTTGGGGATTTGTGGTATAGTCCTGGCATTCGAGATCCACCGGTCCGGGGGACTAGTTAGGAGTGGTTCAACCATAGGTCCCCCTACCACAGCAATATCCTGTCCCAGTGTAAGCTTCCTAGCTTCTATGACTAGGATGGCCGTGGCAGCCACAGCTCGCATGCAGCTCGGCCATCCTGCAGCTACAGAGTCCAGTTTCTTTGAAAGATAGGTCACAGGTCTCTTCCATGGCCGCAAGTTCTCAGTTAGCACTTCTTTTGCTGTGCCTCTGGCCTCACATAGACAATTGGAAGGGCTTTACTATGTCTAGTAGGGCAAGGGAGGTTGCCCATATGAGCGACTTTTTAAAGGATTCAAACGCTTGTTGTTCTACTTCAGTCCATTTAAGTTCTTTTTCCTTTCCCCAGTACTTGCATATAGGGGTTTCGTTGTTTTTGCAAATCCCAAATTCCACAATGGACAGTACCCCACAGTTCCTAGAAACTCTTGCAACTGCTTCTTCGTCTCAGGGACTGGGATTTTGAGGATCGCCTCAGTGCGGCTGGGGGACAAGTTCCGTTTTCCCTCCTCCAGTTGGTAGCCTAGGTATACAGCTTTATGGACACACAGTTGAGCCTTTCTTGCAGATACCCTGTACCCCAAGGGGCCAAGGACTATTATCAGGTCCTTGGTAGCCCGTTGGCATTCCTCCAGGGTTTTGGAGGCCAGGAGGAGGTCATCTGCATACTGGAGCAAGGTGGTTTGGGGGTGTTCCTCCTTGTGTCCCTGTAAGTCTTCACTGGGTTGATGTGCAGGGGACACGGGTATGGAGAACAAAGCATCTTTAAGTCCAAAACAGTATAACAAATTCAGTTTGATGGGATAGTACTCAGGAGGATCTCAGGGTTTGGCACGTGGGGTGGCCAGTTTCTATCCTCTCATTTGCCTCTCTGAGATCCTGCACCGGTTGGAAGTCCTCAGTTCCCGGCTTCTGCATGGGCAGCAGGGGAGCATTCCATGTGGACTTGCAGAGGACCCAAATGCCTGTCCTCTTTAGTCTGCAAATGGGAACAGAAATACCCACTTTTGCTATCCAGGGAGTAGGGTTAGCTTGACACACCAGTGTAGCTGAGCTCAGAAGTTGTACGACCCCAGGCACCTGAAGTTCAGAAAGGTCTGGCAGGTTGTTCTCTGCCCAAACAAAAGGAATATCTTTTAGTGATTTATCAAGAAGTTCCTTTGAGGAGGTCTCTTCTGCTCCTTGATAAAACACATATCACTCTGACATTGGAGTGGTGAGCAAAACTTTTGGCTTTTCAAGTTCAAGGGTTAAGGTGGTTGTAGCAGATGAGAAAGTAATTATGGCTGCCATTTTTCATAATAAGTCACGATCAATTAGGGGAAAGGGGCATTGAGGCATTACCAGGGTGAGCGTGTAACTGTCTCTTGTGCTAAATCTGTTATTCTGGCCGTTGTCCATGGGTGTGCTTGGGTCTGCCCTGGGGCCCCTGTAATGAAAGCCTTTCCTTTTGACAAGGCACCTGTAGTCTTTTCTGAAACCAAGAAGGTGACCCCTTTGTCCACCTAGAAATTTACTGGCTGGCTCCCTACATGGAGAGTGAGCATGGGCTCTTTGGGGTCAAGTGAAACAGAGCCTGGACACCTTTATTCAGCTTCGAGCATTATTGTCTGTAGCTTCGATTTTTCTAGGCGAGGACTAGGCGCGTTCTCTCTAGTGGTGGCTCTTCTGCCTCTCCTGGGCTTTTCAAGGCACTGGTTTTTCCAATATCACTGTTTTGTATAGTAGGTACATGGATACTTCCTCAGGACTAGGCGAGTGAGAAGCGGGGTATTAGGGTTAGACATTCTTAGTTGAACCAAAACTGCTCTGGTCGTTCTCGCAAGCCTTCTGAACACCCATTTCCTTCATGACATTCCCTTGGGCGACGTCTGCACAGCCTACCTCCCCAATATCAGCTAGTTCATTTACACTTCCTAGCTACTTTATTTTCTTTTCATGGTGGCTTCTGTCAGCCCCAAATGGCTTCACTCTTGTCAAAGCTGTTTCAGCTTTTCCCAGAGATCCTACACAGTCGCCATTGTAGTCGAGAGGTAACAGGATCTGTGGCCATGGCCAAGATGTCACCCACCAGTCCACATGTGGAAGGGCGCTGCCTAGGGAGCTGGGTGAAGAGGCCTGGGAGTTAGCCCTGCCTGGTCCCGGGAGCCCAAAGTTTCCCTTTTCCCCTCCATTCCCTTTGCCTTTCTCCTGGTTTTTCAAACAAGCTGCTCTAGCCCTATAACGCCAAGCACAAAATTGTCATAATTCTTAATGAAAACGTATCTGGTACCCATATTATAAATGTGACAATTTGGTCACATTTCAAAAACACTGAAAATTTTATGCTTTTAAAATATATTTTGAATGTCATATATATTGATAACTATGAAAGTAAATAATAAAAACCAAAAAAAATATTTCCAAAATTTAAAACTTGAGGCGTTATAGGGCTAGTGTTCTTCCAGATTTGGTTTGTTCCTTCTTACAGGCTGCTTTCCCGTGGCCCAGGCTTAGGCCAATGGCGTTCGGAAGCCTAGGCGGAGTCACTGTTATTTAGGCTTTCAGCGATGCTGCTTCAGGCACTTTTGGGGACAGCTCTTACTTAATACACAGCTCCTCTGCCATGATGTTCCAGCCAGAAATTCCAATTTCCCTTAAGGTTCCCTGAGCTGCCACGTGTCCCTTCCCTTGAGAGATTTGAGCATCAGCCCCACCAGCAGGCGTCTTGGAGGGCCTTGGGGCCATCCCAAGCAGTGGTCCTCCTAGCCTGTTGTCCAGAAAAATGGTTGGACCTAAAGGTCGCCCTCGGCGACTAGTCCTTGACCCCCTTCCCTCGGGCTGAGGCATGAGATTCAGGGCAAGCCAGGGGTGTGCTCTCAAGTGGGGTTTATTGACCTGGAGGCAGCAAGCTGTCAATCGCCTCCTTGTTTTGTGCTTTCTAGATGGGACTTAGCAGCTTGATGCTCAGGAATTGCCCCCTTGCATGAATCGTGTCCAATTGGGATAGAGTTGATACAGAGAGGCTGGGCAAACAAAAGCTGATAGATTCACTTTGCAACTCTATTTGGCCACAGTATCGTTTTGAGAAAGGAGAATGGTGGGCAGAGAAGGGTACGCTTTCCCTTCCAACCGTGATTCACCGGGAACAGTTCGGTAGAGTGCCGGGAAAGTGGGCGGAGATGCCAGAACTTAGAGCATTTCTCCTCTCGAGGAGCAGTAGGAGACCTTCATCCCCAGTGCACCCAGGAACCCCTAAGGCTGGCGTCCTCAAACTGTGGTCCATGGGGCACATGTGGTGCGATGCCATTTATCCCACCCTCGGGGTGTTTTTGCTGCCACTGCCTGTCCTGCTTAGCAGCCGACCCGTGCAGTGTGCATAGGAATTTGTCCATAGGTTTTTTGAAAACCATAGTCTGGCCCTACAACGGTCGGAGAGACAATGAACTGGCCCCCTGTGTAAACAATTTGAGGACTCCTGCCCTAAGGGATCCTGGACTTCAGGTCACTATTGTCCCACCCCTGAACCCTCCCTGAACATTCTACCCCTAGTAGAGGCACCAGGGGCATTTGGTCCCCGGGCAACTTACAAGCCTTTTACTCAAATGGAACCCGAGAAAATTAAAAATGACACAGGCAGTTACTCTACTTTTGATCCCTGTTGAATCCGCCTGTAGCATCCCAATATTACAATTTAACCCTATAACACCGAGCATGACCTTTCCCTAACATTTAATCAAATGAATATAAATGTATATATATTGATAACTATGAAAGTAATGAATCAAAACGAAATTTTTTTTGCCCCAAAATTTAAAAGTGAGGCGTTGTAGGGTTAAAAAGAAGGATGGTTCTTATCAGAGGGGCCAATGCTTTAGGATCATAAGTGAAGCGGTGATCCCACTGCACCCAGTAGTGCCCAAACCCTGGACCCCGCTAGGGGAAATTGTGAATGCTTTTACCCCTGTGCCGGTACTTAGAATGAACAAACACACACGCCTGATAATCCTAAGACTTTTTACTTACTTCCTGTGATACTCACCTACTTTCAAGGGCACTCCCACCTCACAATCCTAGCCTTGTCTCAGTTAAATTGTTCACCCTTTTGTGCGTTTGTTGGTTTTTCCAGAAGTTCTCAAGTTACCAAAGCCCCTAATCCAATTGTGCCAACTCCAGGACCACCATCTCCTGGACCACTTCAACCTTATCCAATCTAGCGCTGAATGGACAACCCCTCCCAGCAGAGCAGGAAGGGTGTGGACCCAAAGCCCTACATCGCCCTTTTTGCCAGCAGGAAGTAGCTAGAGATGTCGTCGCCCAGTACCCCAAAGATTTGGGTCCACATCTCTTCAGGATGGAAATGTTAGGTAGCTAGCATAGGGACTGGGGTGTCCATTACACATGCTCAGATGGCCCAGTTAGCGGCCCAGGAAGGAGTGGCACACTGTGCGTGCTCAGAGGTCCAGGTTTCCGGCCAGGAAGGGCAGGTCCACCTGGGTGGGCGCTGCACCTGCATCGACCCACCTAGGCCAAGTATATTCAATTCAGCCACTAGGATCGACCAGGGTTGCCCACCACACCTCCCTAACGCTCCTAAACCTCCCTTGGATCACAAACCAGGCTTTGGCATGAATTCTTTCTCACGCAGAACCAAGGACCGAGGGATATCTGTCCCCAGAGAGATCTGACCAACCCAGGGAAGCTCTTTGGAGGCAGCAGGAGTGGACGTGAGTGGCTGGTGGATACTGTTCAGATGCATGGCTTTCTGCTTGGAAGGGTTTTTAGTCTTGGCTGACAGGATCAGAGGAGGTAGTATGTCTGGATCACATAGTATCCATGTCCACAAATGAGCTGCCCATTCCAAAGTCCTGACAGTGCCTTTGGAAAACACTGTGCTTTGGAATGTCACTCCTTGCAGAGGGCAGTGGGAGGGGCTGGGACCCAGGTATGCTGCCCCTTGCTCCCAGTTGCCGGTTTCTGGATCCTGATTATATCTCTCACAGGATCAGTTAGTGGGCTTGTTGTCTGCCTCAAGGTTTGTTCACCGAGGTCCTCCAGCTAGGTGGTGGTGTGTGTGCATGAGCAGAGGCTTCCTGCCAATCCCCCATGAGTTGAAGAGCTGCCCTGGTGTGGGCTCCGTGAAAGAGGTGCCCCAGACAGCAGGACTACACAAGAGGGTGGGCCCTGCAGGAACCGGAGGGCCATTCCCCCTGTGGAATGACCTCAGAGCCCCACCTCTCTCACTGTCCAGCTGCCGGGGCTGTGGACCCTAAGCTTCATGCCCCACACAGGAATAGACACAGGGTGAGGCGACTGCAGCACCTGCTTTTGCTGGTCTAATCCAGCCTGAGATCATCCTAGCATCAACCCTCTGCCAGGGTCTTTTTTTTCTCTCCTTTTATAGGGGCTCATACAACAATAACCACAATACGTGCAAACATCACTGATATAAGGCACATTTGTACATTCATTGCCCTCATTATTCTCAAAATATCTTCTCTCCACCCAAGCCCCTGGCCTCAGCTCCTCATTCCCCTCGCCCCCATTCTCACTACCCCTCCTCATCAATCCTTCATCATTTACTAATTATTATTTTGTCATATCTTGCACTGTCTGATGTCCCCTTCACCCCTTTTTCTTTTGAGGTTTTATGTAGATCCATGTCATCGGTTCCCCGGTGCCAACCTACCCTCCCTCCACCCTCCCAGCATCCCCATTCATAACACTGGTCCTAAAGGGCTCATCCACCTTGAATTCCCTGTGTGTCTAGTTCCTATCTGTCCCAGTGTACATTCTCTGGTCTAGTCAGATTTGTAAGTTATAATTGGGATCTTGATAGTGAGGGGAGAGGAAGCATTGAGGAGCTAGAGGAAAGTTGTGTTTCACAGTTGCTGTCTAGTACCCTGTGTAGGCTTGTCTCTTCCCCAAGACCTTACTTAAGGGAATGTCCAGTGTACTGCGAATGGGCTTTGGCTCTCTACCCAGCATTCCCTGCTCATTCGCAATGAGATTTTTTTGTGCTGATGATGCCTGATCCCTTTGATACCTCGTGATCGCACAGGCTGGTATGCTTATTCCATGTGGGCTCTGTTGTTTCTGAGCTACATGGCCGCTTGCTTACCCTTCAGGCCTTTAAGACCTCAGACGCCATATCTTTTGATAGCAGGGCACCATCAGCTTTCTTGACCACATTTGCTTATGCAACCGCTTAGACTTCAAGGAACGTGTCCGGAAGGTGAGCATCATAGAATGCCAATGTAATAGAACAAGGTATTCTTGCAATGAGAGAGTCCTTGAGTGGAGGCCCAAAGGCCATCTGCTACCTTAATAGGAAACCTATAAAGATATGGACATAGGTGTATTTCCCCATGCTCACAGATAAATATATTTACATCTGTGCGTGTCTTTCTTTAGACCTGTATACTGGCCCGTGCTTCCTAGGTCGCTCTGCTATTCCCTTTCATTTCCCTCTTGTGCCCACTGCCATGCTCAGTCTTCATTTGGGTTTCAGTAAATCCTCTTGGTTCCTTCACCCTTGATCACGCCCTACCAGGATTCCTACATCGCCCTCACCACGGATTTGCATCCACTTGTTGTTCCCTTGTCTCTGGGTTTCTTGACATCACTCCCTTTCCCCCCAACTCCCTCTTTCCCGTGGCCCTCCCGCGAAGCGTTGGTCCCCTTTTTCTCTCCTGCAGATTGTGCATCCAGCATCTCTTTTTAGACATACAATAGAGGTAATAACATGCACAAACACAAGACAGAGCGAAAGCAAGCACCAAAAGAAAGAAAATAGCCAAAATCCAATGACCATCAAAGAAAACACAACTCTCAAAAAAGGAAAGCTCGTAGTTAGTTCACGGACTGTTTGTTGGCCTTTAGCAGTGTTTTACAGTCCAGTCTGTGCGGGCACCAAGTCCTGCCCCCAAAGTCCTCCTTTGGCATTCCCTGGGGACCTTGTTGCTCCACCTCCTTACTCTTCTGCTGCACCCCCTTAGTGCTATGCCTCGGTGTGGCGGGATCCGTTCCCGCACTGTCTCTCAGGTGTTGTCCCTTCTAGGGCTATGAGTCTTTGAGGGACGTCGTGTCTCATCTTGGGCTGGCCATGTGGTCTTCTGTGTGGACTGTCTTCTCTGAGTGGGAACATCATCCTCAAGGCCTGGTGGGCCAGGATGTGCTCCATTCTACCCTCCTCCCCCTTCATCTGCTCCGTATTCTCCATCAGATATGTCCCTCTCCCAGAGCTGCAGATATAGTGCCATCCTATGAAAAAACATATTTGGGTGTGGGAGAGGGGCATGGGTGGGGGGAGGACCTGCTCAGATGTTTCGAGGGTCCAGGAGAGGGTGACTGCTCAGCTGGGCACAGGCATATGGGGCTCTGAGCTCTGGCTCCAGACACTGGTTGGGAATGTGCCTTTGTTGTTACCCAGTTGTGTTCCAGTTGGTCAGTACCTGTGTCTTTTTGAGTGAGTTTTCTCATCTGGAAAGTAAAGGTATTCCAGGGTCTAGTGTCCCATGTCACTAAGTGATCAAGAGGGGTTAACCCGAACCTGATTCAAACCATGTGGACATGTCAGGCGCATTCTAGATCTGGGGTGGCGATTCAGAGTCCAGGACAATGATAATGTCCAAGAGGTGATATAGGTGGCTTCGTATTGATACGGGAAGCCCACTGTGGAGGTTTTGTCCTTCCGCTGATGGCCACTTCAACTCCTGCTAAAAGAGTTTCACTGGCTCAACAGCCGAACCGGGAGCCAGTGCCATGAAAACCATGTGGCTAACTGGGACATAGGGCAGAGAGACATTTTTTACCTTGATGGCTTGGGAAGCCCCCCAATCTCCATGCAAACCTTCTGGTGTGAGTACTTTGGAAGCAATCATAGGCTGACAGTAATTCCGATCTTTCCTTTGACAATGTGTCCGTTCTCTTTTTTGAACCTGAGAAGATGGCCCCTGTGTCCTCCAAGACATTTCCTGGCTGGCCCCCAACTTGGACAGTTAGCACGGGATCCTGGGGGCCAGTGAAACAGAGCCCTGAGACATTCCTTCAGCTTCCTCAAGCGTTATTGTCTCTCACTTGGCTTTTTCTAGGCGAGGACGAGGCCCGTCCTCTCTAGTGGAGGTTTGTCCGTCTCTCCTGGAGTTTTCAATGCAATGTTTTTTCCAATGTCTGTCTCTTCTGTAGTAGGCACCTGGATCCTTCCTTCCTCAGGGCTTGGCGGTGCCACAGGTCAGTCTCTCCGTGAGTGGGCCATGATCTCTTTTTCTGAGTCTCTGTTGTGTCTCATGGCAATTCCTAGTATTTTAGCTATTTCTTTGTCTCTGTCGTGGTAGGGTCATCTGTGTTGTGATACACCCAATAAGACACTTCTACCAAATCACGAAGATTGTTCCCTTCAAATGCTTCCCATTTCTTTTTCATGTCTGAGGCAGGCTGAGTAATAAAGGCAATACTTATTTCCCTCTTGTTCTCAGGGGCCTCTGGGTCCTTTGGGGTACAAAGAACGCAGGCTTCCATCAGCCACTCTAAAAAGGCAGGCAGGCAGGCAGGCAGACATTCGCTTGTAGGCGCCTGAAAATTCTCACTGACCTTAGATAAATGCATAGGTTTCCTAGTTGTCCTGCGGAGGCCCTGCAAGAGAGACTGGTGATACCTGGCTAAGCCCTCGGGGCCTTACTGGGAGTTTGGGTCCCACATTAATCGTGGAGTGGTAAAAAGAGTTTCTCTCCACTGGGGAGTGCCCGCTGGCTGACCATCAGTTCTATTGACTGCTTTCTGGGCCTCTCTCTGGAAGGGCT